>NW_005871610.1:12565-44449 GCF_000147115.1 Myotis lucifugus | reverse complement strand
CCACGGGGCGCGCGGCTGTTTCTTGAAAAGGGAATGCGCACGCGCGCTGGGGAAAAGGCGTGGGGGGGCGGCTGAGCGGGAGGTTTGCTGTGCGCAGGCGCAGTGCGCTGCCAGGCTGTAGGGCCCGAATGAGAGCTGGGGGCGGGGGTCCCCAGTTGCTCTCTAGCCCCAGGTGGAGGGGAGAGGTGTGGAGGGGGTCGGGTGGGTGGATTGGGTCCTGGGAGTGCATGTCCCCAGGGTGTGAAAGAGTGAAGTCATGACGTGGAACCCCTTCCTGGTTGTAGAGGAGTCTGAGAGGGAGAAAAGTACCAAGAAGAGCTATTTCGACTGTAAGGCAGGTTCTTCACTACGGAGAACGAAAGAGTGGGGAGTCTTCAGGACGTTGCTGGCTCATCTCCTGTGGCTCTTTGGGGGTTGGGGGGGAATTCTGTTTTCTAGTTGGGGCTTCACCCGGGGCCTGGGCCCCCTGGGAAGTAGGATGACTTGTATGTACCAAATGTGTAGGGGATTTATGCTTATATATCAGGGAAGAAGGGTTTTGCAGGGTTTTGCTATTATAGTTTGTTCTTTTTTAAACTTACTTTTAAGAGAGGAAGGGAGAGAGAGAAAGAGAAACATTGATCGGTTTGCCTCCCCTATGACCTGGGCTGGGGATTGAACCTCTGCATGGGTGACTTCCAACCACTGAGCCACTCTGGCCAGGGATTTTTTTGAACTTAAGGTGTCAGACACTGTACAAATGGCCAGGAAAATTGTTGATGTCAACCAAACTTTTGAAGAAAAAAGTTGTCTTGGGGGGGTGGAGAAAAGAAGGAAAAAGGAGACATGTAAAATTTTAGACAATAAATAAAAGAAAAAAAGAAAGAAAACATTAAAAAAAAAAGGTAGTCTTGAAGAAACTTGCTATAGATTTATGGAGATCTGGCCTAGTTAGAAAGGTTGGGAAGGTGGTGATGTGAGGAGCCAGCAGGTTGCAAACTTGTTTGGTTATTCAAGGATGATGTAGTATATTATATATTAATATATATCTTCTCGGCACTTTATTTCCCTAACTGAAACTTTACTCATTAAGATTTGTTACCTTGTTGCCCTGGTCGGTGTGGCTCGGTTGGGCGTTGTCCAATGCACAAGTTTGCCAGCTCCATTTCCCATCAGGGCACATGCCCGGATTTTCGGGCTTGATCCCTGGTGGGGGGCTTGCAGGAGGCAGCTGATCCATGTTTCACTCACAGTGCTGTTTCTCTCCCTCTCTAAAAATCAAACTATTCTTTTAAAAAAGGATTTGTTACCTGTTCACATCACAGTTTCTCTGAAATGTTAACTTTTTGGACTCAGGTCCACCTGTCTCTGATTTCTCAGGTTTGGCTTCCAATCTTTGCTATTTACGTTTTAGGTCAAGTTCTCAGTTTCATAGTCTGCTGAGCTACGTGTAATGTCCTAAGTATCCTGAACTGCCTCTTGGTAGTCATTCTGATGGTTGTGTTTGCATCTTACGAACTTTATTTCCTTTAGACTTCCCAAGTAAGAAGCGGAAGAGGAGCCGCTGGAATCAAGACACAATGGAACAGAAAACGGTGATTCCAGGAATGCCTACAGTTATCCCCCCTGGACTCACTCGGGAACAAGAGAGAGCTTATATAGGTAAATACACGTTCTGCACCCAAATGCATTTTCAGATTGTTAATATTCTGAGCGACACTTTATTTGTTTAGTTTTGAGACTTTAAATTTTTCTATTTTGAGATAATGTATGGCCAGGTGTACTTTCATGACTTTGAAATAATTCTTCAGTTTTTGCTGTGTGGGTCCTGCATTTGCAGCTCCTTGTTATGGTCTGTTGGTAACAGCAGTGTTCTCCATGAGTACCAGGAAAGTAGAGGGGCCCACGTAGGAGTTAAGAGTAGCCCCCAGTTTAGGACCCCACACCTTCAGCTGCTGTTACTGCCAGTTGGTGAGGTGAGTGTCTTATGCCTCTGTGGACACGGCCCCAGTGGAGAACACTAAGGTATTGTAAACCAAGTACCTTTTTCACAGCGTGGCCTTTCACCATAATTTTACATTTCTCCCTTCCCTTAAAAATGGTCTTTTACTTTTTATAGGTACTTTCTGAAAGGAAAAATACTCAGTTTAATCAAAAAGTTGTTCTGAAAGTGTTTACAGTTCACCCCCTTTTTATTTTATTGAGTTTAACCTTTCCTTCAGCAATTTTTTTCCTGGTTTGGTCTTTGGAGAGCTGTCTTAAAATGAGGGCTCTTGTATTTACCACTAAAGAACTCTGCTGGGAAAGGGATACTACTTGGATATGGAATCTTACCTATTGGGAACTTTTAAGAATTAAGAATGACTATCCACATTGGAAATGAAATTAACCTCAAAATTACCTTTTTTAAAATACAAGGTTTTTAATGCAATTTGACCTTTATTTGTGTACCTCTGCTGCTGTCTCAAAATTCACTTGATAAACATTTCCTACTAACCAAATAAACACCCCCTTTGGAGTAAATTAGGGCAATGGTTTCCTACACCTATCAGGCTATGGCCTTCACAAATAAAAAGCTTCAAGGCTGGCTTGTTATTCTTGAGGATCATAGTGTCTTACATTTTTTAGACTGCTGAGAATTTTGAGGTGTTGGAATTGTCTAATATTCACAATATTTTCTTTCCCCCACTGTTCCTATTTACTCCGGCCCAGTCTCTTATGTCTCTCTCATGTTAGACAGATCTGAATCTTCACAGCCTTGTGAAAATGTCCTTTGTGGAGCAATATCCCAAGAATAACAAGCTGACTTAGAAAATGGGAAAACAAACTCATTCTTTACATCTCCAGTTCTCTTCCTGTGGAAGGAGTTAATGCACTGAGCCCTAAGGGCTATTTATAGCTAATTTATAGCTAGAATCAAAGTAGCTAGAATCAAAGCCTGGGCTAATGTAGATTTCCACTCCAAGGAATATAGCAACCTTGATTTAAGTGCCAGCTATTTCTTCACATTAGACCCCACTATCCCTGCAGACCAGTTAAGAGAATTGTCACACACACACACACCCATAGGAAGGTGGCTTTCACTTTTAGTTGTTCTTAGAACTTAACTGCCAAGTCAGAACTTTTCTGGCATAAAAGAGCTTAGGAGCCATTGTCTTTACTTTTGTCTCACAGTACACACTGCCTTATACAGAATGCCCCCATGTTTTTTTAATATTGTAGATTTTACTTTCTTCAGAGTTTTAATGGGTGTGTGATACAGCCCCTGTGGGATGTATTTATTTATTTGTTTGTTTGGTAATACTCATCCGAGGATATTTTCCCATTGATTATTTTTTGAGAGAGTGGAAGGGAGGAGGAGAGACATTGATGTGAGAGAGACATCGATTGGTTTGCCTCCCACACGTGTTTTGATGGGCTGGGGATTGAGCCTGCAACCAAGGTATGTGCCCTTGATCAGAATCGAACCCGGGACCCCTCAGTCTGCAGGCAGATGCTTGACCCACTGAGCCAAACCGGCTAGGGCTCTGGGGTGTATTTAAATTTGGAAGGGTATCTTGGGGTAGAAATACATTAATCCTGTCCTGGAGCTATTTCAACTTTAACCCAGCCAATAAGGCTTGCTCTTAAGCTGTTCAAAACTCTCAGATGCTACAGAGGTAAGAAATAAGTGGTGATTCAGCATGCTGAAGAAAGTGATTTGGCTCTTCAGGTCCTGTTATTTTGAGTAAAATCAGCTGGGTAGCATTTCCCTGGAGTCTGAATTTTGTGAAAAACCCTCATTTCTCTTTTTCATGTACAGTCTCATTTGTCAAGGTCAGAGGGTCACACATTCTCCTTGACCCACACTTTGAATCCTCTATACCCCTACTTTTACTCCCACATAAGGAGCAAGTCTAAAAATAGACTTACCATAACTGGTTTGTTAAGGTATATGGATTGTCATCTAAAATTTGAATAAAAGCAGAAGGTATTGGGAGATTCCTACTAGTACGGATTTGGTGTACAGAAAGTATGTATGAACTGTGAAGTGTTGAATTGGTTATTAACTGTCTTCTTTAAGGAATTTTTAACCTTGTATCAATGAAAATAATATTTGCTCAACTGGTATTTTTCCTTGTCCCACGTTAATTGGGTCTCATTTGGGGCTATGCTTAATACTATGAGGAAAAATTAGCTCTCAAGAGTCTTGCCCTCAAAGTAATTTGGTGGGAACAGGGTATCGGTGATAACATACATGGTTTGGTTCTGGGTGCCAATTGTTAAAACCTTGGTAGGGGGAGAGGTGAAACACCTGATAAATGCTTTGATATTAGCCATAGTGAACAGTCTATACTGCTAACCCCTCTTCAAACAAACTGTTTGCTTCCTTAAGTGATAACCATTTTGAAGTGAAAAATACCTATAGATGTAAATGGACTCCTGCCGATAGATGGTTGGGAGTTTTTGCCTCAATGTGTTCACTGATCAGTCGTCCCTTTCAAAGTCTCCGAGTTCTTCATGCTTGTTGTTGAGATTTGAGATGTTTTTTGGTAACATTGTCTTTTTTCCATCCTTTTTTTTCTTTCCTAACCTGGTTTCTTCCAGTGCAACTGCAGATAGAAGACCTGACTCGTAAACTGCGCACAGGAGACCTGGGCATCCCCCCTAACCCTGAGGACAGGTTGGGAAACAGTTTTAACCAGCTGACAGTAACACTTTTACCTTTTTCTCAATAACGTTTTACTGGTGGCAACATGTTGTGTCAGTGCAATAAAATCCTAGTAAGACGACTGGTACTCTGATCATTCTGGGGAGTAGGGTTTAATTAGCAATATATGTGGTCATCAGCTAGAAATTGGAATGAAACTTAATTACTAGCAGAATAAAAAGTTACAGGAAAATGGATAACTGGTTTCTAATTTGTAAGCATGTATATTTTAACTTGACTTGCCCACCCATAAGGACAGTGAGTGGGCCATTGCCAGCCTTTTCAATACCTGCTTTGAAAGCCCAGGGTGTAGAGGTTTTTCTCACAGGTGCACGATGCAGGAATTAAGAATATTTTTGAGCATCACTGAATTTGAGCAGGCCAGAAACTCAGTCTGCTCAGCTCATTGCTATATTGTTCCTGCTCATGGTTTTGAGATGGTTTTAAAATAGATGAGATTTCTAACCAATTTCCTTCACTGCCAGTTAATTTTCAGCCTTGGCCATTGCCTGGGGCATTAGGAGGGGTCAGAATATTCCCACCTGTTTTGGGAAGGCTAGCTACCATCCCTACATTACCACCACCCCTCCTCCCCCTTTTTAAGGGGAGTGTGGTCCTCCAACAGCTGTGGTCATGCTATCTCAGTTTAAAATTTCACCTGTGGAAAAAAAAAGGCCAAGGGAAGTGAATTTTAAAATATATATTTTTTTATTCCAGAGAGGAAGGGAAAGGAAGAGAGAGAAACATAATGAGAGAGAATTGTTGATCAGCTGCCTTCTGCACACCCCACACTGGGGAGCAAGCCTGTAACCCAGGATGTGCCCTGACCTGGAATTGAACCATGACCTCCTGGTTCATCGGTCAATGCTCAGCCACTAAACCATGCCAGGCGGAAGTGAATTTTTTAAGCAGTAATTTTTTTGTCTGATTGTGGTCTTTGAACAGTTAAAACCTGGTCCATTTACTTAGAAGGGCAATATGCCTTCCTCTCAATGAAATTTCTCGTAGTGCGTGTAGCATAGTTGAAAGCATTTTGCTTTAAAATGTAGTGTTTTTGGCTTTTGTTACCCAATTAGTAACTTGTTAAATCAGGAAGATGTATTGGTTTTAGAAGCCACTCTTATACATCTTTCTGCTGCCCCTTGCTAGGAAACAAGTTTAATGACTTTAATTTGTTTATATTATTTTTTTACCTGTAGATTTTGGTTGGAGGGGGTTGTGTTTCATATTTCTTGGCTTTTTTTTTTTTTTTTTTTAGATTTGCATTATAGGTTGCAGACCACAATTGTTAAGTGCCATTTTTGGCTTCCCCCTCCCTTTAATAATATACCTACAGGTTACCAGGCAATTCCTCAAAGGGTTGAATTTTTAACAAACCTTTGCTTCCTGGAGAACTGGGATTAGAATTTAGTTGATCTATACGATGCTTACTCAAAGTGAAGAAGTTGGGCCAATCTAACCTTTAGAATATCAGCCTTTGTATTTCACATTCATAATTTGGGAGGAGATTAAACTGTTGTGAGGCCTTTAAATGACCAATTTGTACTGATAAAACTCATTTTGGTGATTAGCTAGAAATGCTTAATTCTAGACAGTTACCAGGGGGGAATTAGAAATGTCAAGCATGCTAGAAATAAAACCAGAGCAGACTCTCTCTCGCTTGTATTCAGTTTGAAAGAATCCCTAATACCTGATTGGTTTTTCTTTTGAGCCCAGGTTGGAGGGAAATGCATGAGTTTCTTAACTTAATAAGATTATTTCTTAAGAAGGTGTATTTTCAATATTAAGCCACTTTATGCCATTTTGATGTTGCTTAAGTTGCACAGTTAAAAATGTTTTTAAATTGGTTGTAGATTTAAATGTATAAGGTGATAGTCTAATAAACTGGGGTATGCTCGCTTTTGTTCACTATTACTGGATTGTGCTAACAGCTTATACAAATGCTAGAAACGGAGGTGTCATTTAGCCGTCATTAGCCATGAACAAACCTGACCTTTTATTCCATCGTGTGTGTAACAGATGACATGGTTCCCTTTAGGCTGAAGACAGTGGGAGCAGCCGAGTTCAGTCCTTGCTCTCCAACTAGGCAAGGTTCTCTCAACTAAACCAAGGGTGTAGGAGTCTTGACTACTTTCAGGATGTTTTTTAAATAACCTGATCCACATGGTCTCTTCCCTTCTTGCAGCTGCTACTAAATTTTCAATCAGAATATCAAGCTATGGTCCTTTTTGTAATCTTAACTTAGAATTCTAGGAGTGTAACTTCTCTTTTTTTATTACCGCAAAATCCAGCTGTGGTAAACTGACCATTTTATCATTACTATTTTTTACTTGTAGCAACAGCATTTTACTCCTTGAAAAGCAGAGAGAGAGAAAATCTGCTTTCTGGACTTGTAAACTCTGGTGGAGAATCACAGGTTTCCCCCTGCTGTTTGCAGGTTCAGACCTTAGACAAGTACTTGACCAAGTCTCATTTGCAGCCTCTCTCAGAAGCTGCGTTAGCACTTTAACGTTTTTCTTTACCCAGACTCCCCAACATCGAACAGCCAGAAAACAGGTTGACTCCTGGGCCTTGGACACAGCCAGTCAGGCCATTGAAGGAAAAGCAGAGACGAAGCCTTGCACCATCTCTCCATTGTGGGGGCCAAGTAGCTGCACTAGCCTTGAGTCCTAGTTGCATTGGGTTGAAGAGTTCATATTTACTATATGGAGGGGACATACACTTCCTGGCAGGGCGTGAACTCTGCGAGAGTTCACGTTTTACATAAACTTGGGGTTTTTGTGGTTCATAAAGTTGTAATATTGTAAAATTTTTTGCAAATGATAGAAAATCCATATTTGGCAAGAAGACTCCAGATAGTACTGTCCTTGTTTGCAGTCGAGAGGTTTTTCCAAAGGACAGACTAAACCCTCATCATTTTTAGAAAAAAGCAAAACCATTTTTTTGCCTTTCTCACACACACCCCTGTCCCCCTAATGTTAAGCTTCCATCTCCCCATTCCACACGATCTTGAATAGCACACGTTATGGTCAGTTCCTCCGAAGAGTGTTGTGTTAGGATCTGAGGCAGAGGGGCTGGGGAAGACTTATTATAGCCCATGTGGGGATGACAGAATAGTTAGGGTAGAGCAGTAACGGTGGTCTGTTTCCCACAGGTCCCCTTCCCCTGAGCCCATCTACAATAGCGAGGGGAAGCGGCTTAACACCCGTGAGTTCCGCACACGCAAGAAGCTGGAAGAGGAGCGGCATAACCTCATCACAGAAATGGTTGCTCTCAACCCTGACTTCAAGCCACCTGCAGATTACAAGTAAGCAGGGGGGCTGGGTTGTCTGGGATAAGGACACATGAAGAATGTGTGTGACATGGTAGAACATTTTAAAAAAAAATAGACTTAGTGATTTCAGGAAGAAAGAGAGAGTGAGAGAAACATCAATGATGAGAGAATCGTTGATGGGCTGCCTCCTGCACACCCCACACTGGGAATCAAGCCCGTAACCTGGGCACGTGCCCTGCCTGGGAATTGAACCCTGACCTCCTAGTTCCTAGGCCAACACTCAATCACTGAGCCACGCCAGCCAGGTGACATGGTGAAACATTTGGTACTAACTTCTCACCTCTTACCTCAAATCACCAGAGTCAATGAGTCTTTTCTTCCTTAGACCTCCAGCAACACGTGTGAGCGATAAAGTAATGATTCCACAAGATGAGTATCCAGAAATCAACTTTGTGGGGCTGCTAATTGGGCCCAGGTAAGTAACTTCTAGCCTATGGGATAGAGAATTCCTAAGAACCTGTGAGGTGTGTTCATCTTGTGCCAAATTGGGTGCCATTGGTGGCACCTTCCTGTTTTGGGTGGGACCTTCACGTTGGCTGAGTAGATGCCTTCCTGTGAGGAAATCTCTTTAACGTCCTCATTTCACTTCAGGGAATCAAATCTTAAGGATTGCTGTGGCTGATCTTAACTTAGAGATCATTGATTTCTTGGTGGGGAAATCCAACTCGCTGCACTCATGATTTCCTACCAGTGCCTGATCAGCCCACCTCTCCCCTTGGCATGTGAATTTGCATATAACAACTCAACCTTTTCTGCATCTGATAGAGGGAACACATTGAAGAACATAGAGAAGGAGTGTAATGCGAAGATAATGATCCGGGGAAAAGGGTCTGTGAAAGAAGGGAAAGTTGGGCGCAAAGATGGCCAGATGTTGCCAGGAGAAGACGAGCCACTTCATGCCCTGGTTACCGCCAACACCATGGAGAATGTGAAGAAAGCAGTAGAGCAGGTGAGGGAACCAGAAAGGAAGCCTCTTGCCAGAAATCTAGGTGGTTGTCTTAGCACTGAACGTAACTGTCCATTGTGTCTATTAGATAAGAAACATCTTGAAGCAAGGGATTGAGACCCCTGAGGACCAGAATGACCTTCGGAAGATGCAACTTCGGGAGTTGGCTCGCTTGAATGGGACCCTTAGGGAAGATGATAACAGGTATGTGATCAGTTTAGAGGGGAGTGCACCAGAGACCTGCAAAATCTATTGAAGTAGGAGGGGGTTGGCTATAGCCCTTAAGTTGACTTTTTTTTCTCTCAACAGGATCTTAAGACCCTGGCAGAGCTCAGAGACCCGTAGCATTACCAATACTACAGTGTGTACCAAGTGTGGAGGGGCTGGCCACATTGCTTCTGATTGCAAATTCCAAAGGTGAGGGAGGGCTGCAGTCGTGGCTTGCTGGTAGCCTTTGGTGTACAGGAAGCTCTTCAGCACATTGGCTGGTTGCTATTAACTAGTGGATCCAAGAGAAGCTTTCCTTTCTGTGCATGTAATGGTGTGGTTTAAAGTCCAGGATGATTAGAAACAGCCTGTGCAGAACACTCCTATTTTGTTGTTCATCCTGAGCCCAGGAAAACTGTAAACTTCCATCCTGGGTATGGGGAGTTGGTCTCCCCCCACCCCCTTTTTTTTTCAAATCCTCATCCAAGGATGTTTTCATTGACTTTAGAGAAAGGGGAAAGGGGAGAGAGAGAGAGAAACATCGATGTGAGAAAAACAATGATCAGTTGCCTCTAATATGCACCCCAACCAGGGATCGAACCCGAAACCTGGGTGTGTGCCCTGACCGGGAATTGAACCCGTGACCTCCAACCAATTGAACTACACCAGCCAGGGCAGGATATAAGTGC
The DNA here is from genome assembly GCF_000147115.1 of Myotis lucifugus. Taxonomy (NCBI): domain Eukaryota; kingdom Metazoa; phylum Chordata; class Mammalia; order Chiroptera; family Vespertilionidae; genus Myotis; species Myotis lucifugus. The sequence goes on along the minus strand of NW_005871610.1, from coordinate 34,604 downwards.
TTTTACTGTAGCTCAATGTTAAATGCCGTTTTTGCTGCCGAAGATCGGTTTAAGAACACCAAATAATGTAAGGATTTTGACCAGTTTTGCAAGCCAGCATTTGATAGCAACATTTTTTCACTTGGAGTGGCTTTGTTAAGGAAGTCCTGGTAGCTGTGTTCCAGTCTTGCATAGATTTCTTTCCCTCAGACTGGAAATGCAGTCTGAGGGAAATGTTTAAATGTTTTTATTGACTACAGAGAGAGGAAGGGAGAGAGGGAAAGATAGAAGCATCCATGAAAGAGAAACAACAACATTGATTGGATGCCTCCTCACAACCTGGATATCTGCCCTGATTGGGAATCGAACTTGTGATCCTTGGGTGCATGGGATGATGCTCTAACCAATGGAGCCACACTGGCCAGGGCTGGGAATGCAGAACTTGATGAAAGTTGCTACTTAGAAGAACCTGCACTTTCCTGTCTGCATGGCTGGTTATGGTCTGGTGCTCACCGTCTCCCTGATCTTGTCCCCGGGTCTCTGCTGTGGCAGAGCGATATGTAACCCCAGATACCCAGTTGGGCACACAATTGAAGAGCCGATGAGGCTGTTTTAAAGAATGTGTTAGAAAGGATGATTCAGTTCCTCAGCTTTCTTGTATAAATTCCTCAGGGTAAAAGTTTCCTCCTTAATGATTTCCCCTCTCTTTGTGACCCACACCCCACCTGCAGGCCTGGTGACCCGCAGTCAGCTCAGGATAAAGCTCGGATGGATAAAGAATATTTGTCCCTCATGGCTGAACTGGGTGAAGCTCCTGTGCCAGCATCTGTGGGCTCCACCTCTGGGCCTGCCAGCACACCTCTGGCCAGTGCGCCTCGGCCTGCTGCTCCCGCCAACAACCCACCTCCACCGGTGAGCTTCAGGCGCTGGTTCCCATGGCCTGGTCCCCATCTTCCTCAGAGGAGGGGGTTATGGCCCGGGATTTTGGGCAGAGCAGATTGTGGACATGGCTGGCAACATTGTTCTTTCGGGATGTCAGATGTTTGGGGATCTCACTCTGGGAAGATTCTGTCCTTGTGTTCTGGTCCTCTGGCAGAGCCGAGAGAACAATGTTGCCACCAGGGGGAGCAGGCAGGGACATTGGCAGGAAATGCTCTCACGTAGTCTCTCATGTCTACCACCCAGAGCCGCCCACCCTGGATGAATTCTGGCCCTTCAGAGAGTCGGCCCTACCACGGCATGCATGGAGGTGGTCCTGGTGGGCCTGGAGGCGGCCCCCACAGCTTCCCACACCCATTACCCAGCCTCACAGGTGGGCATGGTGGTCATCCCATGCAGCACAACCCTAATGGACCCCCACCTCCTTGGATGCAGCCACCACCACCACCGATGAACCAGGGCCCCCACCCACCTGGGCACCATGGCCCTCCTCCAATGGGTAAGTAAGTGTCAGACCAGAAACCTTGGGGCTTTGGGATAAGCAGGAGTTAGAGCTAGTTGCTGTGAACTAGCAGCAGTTCTCAAAGTGGCTGAGTGTTGCACTGGGTCTCTTGTCAAGGCTTGGGCTCCAGGAGGAGCAAGACTCCATCTGATTCAGGAAAGGGTTTCTGTGTGGGGTCAGCACAGGCCTCTCATAGAACTGCTCTTGTAAGGGCAGTGACTGCAGGATGTGTGACTGTAAAAGCTATTGGTGGGGGGCGACTTCCCTGGCCAGTTCACATGTCCTGCTAAGTCCCTGCTCTTTCCTTCCATCAAGATCAGTACCTGGGAAGTACGCCTGTGGGCTCTGGGGTCTATCGCCTGCATCAAGGAAAAGGTAATGGAGCCTGACATCTCGCTTTGGGGCATCACGTAGGCCTGGGAATGAAGGGGGGCCTGTCCCAAAGCTCTCCTCCCAGAGGCCTGACCCTTTCCTTCACCTAGGTATGATGCCGCCACCGCCTATGGGCATGATGCCGCCACCGCCGCCGCCACCCAGTGGGCAACCTCCTCCCCCGCCTACTGGTCCTCTTCCTCCATGGCAACAGCAGCAGCAGCAGCCTCCACCTCCCCCTCCGCCCAGCAGCAGTATGGCTTCCAGTACCCCCTTGCCATGGCAGCAAAGTGAGTGGCATATTTTGGGCTTGTGGGGGTGGGTGGGATGGGGGGTGGGGCTAAGAGGAATGAGAGAACCTCACAGCTCACACAGGCAGGCCAGCACCTTAGGGTGAGACTCTGATCTCTGCTGGGGGTGAACACAGAAAGGGCCTTGTGGCCCCTGGGAGGTGTCGGGGAGGAGATCTGATGTTTGGCGTGGTTGTGTCTGGGGTCATCTGTGGGGGCCTGGAGGGGACCTGCCATAGTAGGGTGTCAGAAGTCCAGGCTCTCACTGGCTGAGTGAGCTGCTGGCTGGCTCAGTTCTGTGCACATGGCCAGGGGTGGGTGGTGCATGCGAGTTTTGGAGAGGGATGTGATTGGGGCCTGAGAGACTGGGGATGGTACCTGGCAGTGGGAGAGTAGCTGTGGCCTTGAGATTGAATGTGCCGTTCGGTGGTGGCGGCGGATGGGCGGAGGGATGTCAGAGCCGGTTCTTGTGTCTGGTACCTTCCTGTCAGCCCTTCCAGGGGACATTGGTGACAAAGGGCTTACTTCGTTAAGCCCAGAGACCTTGAGGCTGACCCTAGGGTAGTCCTGCCCACCCCTTCACTCCCCACACCAGGACAGCCCCGCCCGCCCGCCCCCCACCACCGTACAGCATGCAAAGCAAGGAGCAGGCGCCCCTCGCCCCCATCCCAAGGCAGCAGCCGCAGAGAACCGCGGTGTGCCCCCGCGCGTGTGACCTTGGGCTTCTTTACCACCCCAGATACGACGACTACCACCACGAGCGCTGGCACAGGGTCCATCCCGCCATGGCAACAGCAGCAGGCGGCTGCCGCAGCTTCTCCAGGAGCCCCTCAGATGCAAGGCAACCCCACTATGGTGCCCCTGCCCCCCGGGGTCCAGCCGCCTCTGCCGCCCGGGGCCCCTCCCCCTCCGCCGCCTCCGCCACCTGGTTCCGCCGGCATGATGTATGCCCCACCTCCCCCTCCTCCGCCTCCCATGGACCCTTCTAACTTTGTCACCATGATGGGCATGGGGGTGGCAGGCATGCCGCCCTTCGGGATGCCTCCAGCTCCCCCACCGCCTCCACCACAGAACTAGACTCGGTTTTTTAAGAAAATATATATATTATATAGAGAGAATTGGTCTTGTTTAAACACACGCCGAACCTCACCATATGGAGCCAGACATTGGGACGCACGCATGTGATTGTGTGCACGCATGTGTGTGTGTGCACGCACCGGGCTGGGCCAAGCGACTGAGGACGGGCAGGTGGTAGTAGGGGCGCCAGCTTGGGCTTTCCTGGCGCCCCGTAGCATCGAGTGTCTTCTTTGTCTTCTTTCTCTCCTCACCCAACTCCCTTTGCCTCTCCCCAAACCGGGCCGCCAGGATCCCTCCCCGCAGCAGCGATGGCCCGAGCCATGAGAGTGAGGACTTTCCGCGCCCATTGGTGACCCTTCCAGGCAGACAGCCTCAGCAGCGCCCCTGGTGGACAGGATGGTTCGGCAAAGCAGCCTGAGTTATTTTTGTGGACGGAATCGGAACACGCTGGCTCCATATTGTGAAATTTTTATTAATTTTTTTCTTTTTCCTTTGTTATTTCCTTATCTCTTTCTTCAGACTCCGTCCAAGGAGATGCTCTCCCCGGTCTTCTGCTGCAATCAGATTACTTTGCCTTTTCTCCATTCCTCATTCTTCTCTTTCCAAGGAGAGGGGAGCAAATGGTTTTAGGCCAAGGCCTTGGCCACTAATGTCAGGCTAGTTTGGACAGGGGTGTCCCTTTGGTTCTAAGATTTCCAAGGTGCCATCGCCACCCCAAGATTATTACTATTTTTTTTAAGTGTGGAATTTTGTGTCTGCTACCCTCATAGAGTAGTGGCTTAATCTCCAGGTCCGGGATTCATGTCCATCCTGACACCCTGCCAGCAGTAGGTGTGGCTGCCCAAGCACCTTGGGCTTGTCTGCCAGACCAGGTCATTTCCATGTTCCTGAGCACCTAAGCTGCCTCATATTCCATTTGTTCCTCTCCTTCCTGGAAGGCTTCCTTTTAAATTTTCTTTTAATTCCAAATGTCTGGATGTTTTGCAGTGTCTAGGGTGTTGAGCCCCTTGTTTTTTTCGTTCTGCTCCCCCACCCCATCCCTTTTCATGGAGTGATTATGTTGACAATAATGTATAACGCGCGTTCTCTTCACTGGTTTATCTGCAGAAATTTCTCTGGGCTTTTTTTTTCCAGTGTATGATTCAATACTGCGTTAAAGGGGGATGTTTCATTGAATAAAAGAGCAGTGTGGTTTTCTGGGTCTGTTTCTTTATTTTCTCTTAAGCCCTCTCCCCCCATTATCAGCAGCACTGGTTACCTGTTCCCACAGGTAGCACCTGGCCCCTGGGAACCTGTGGGACATTGGCTAAGGAAGCCTCCCGCCTGCCTGCCTGCCTGCCTGCCTGTGGGTTTGCTGGTGGAAGTGGAGTATGTGGGGAGCCCCACACCCTCCCCCTGTGTATAGTTAACAGCTGAGAAACCACACTCTCCCCTCCCTGGTGACCCTTCATCCCTCTGGTCCATGTCCTTTTGAAGACATTTCCCTGGGGCTCAGACCCCCCACATTTGCAGAGCTCCAGTTGTGATTTGTGCCTGAAAGCTGCCACCTGACTACGGCCCTGGGCCTAGGAGGCATCAGTACTAAAGGTCAAGCCAACTAATCCTGCCTGTCAGGCACAGAGCAGCTAAAATTAAAATTGCCAAGTGGCTTTTCTTGCTCTGCTGGTGACTTGCAGCCTGCCAGCACTGCAGGCTTTGGGGAGTGGTGGGGGCAAGAGAACGTGCCCACCTTGTGCTTCGTAAGCACTTCTTTGCAAAGGGTCTTAGCCTGCTTTTTTCTTTCATGTCTGGACAGCACCACTGTGGCACTGGAAAAATCCATGTCCAGTCTCCATGAGGTAGTGAGGTCCCATCCCTGCACTGCCCCTGGGAGAGCAGTGTTAGAGCTGGCCCTTCCCTGGCTGGCTTTCCTTCAGAGAGGCTAAGGGACAACAAGCTCCTGCCACGCCCAGCACCTGACCAGTGGGGACAACAACTCCGGCCTGGGCTGTATTCCAGCTTCAAACGGGAGCTGGCCACTGCTGGTGATCTGGAGCAAAGCCTGGGTGTCTGTCCTTTACTGTAGGCTCCGGGGCTTAAGGAAGCTTCCGAAAGTTCAGTAGGTCCCCTAAACCTTGGTTGACTGAAAGGAGAAGGGGGGGAAATATGTCCTTAACTGATGGAATGGAGGCGGCTCAGGCCTGGCTACCCTCTTTGACCTTGGCTTCACCTCATTGCTTCCCCCACAAGCTCGGTTTCCCTGGTGGGCTCATTGGGCGGTTAATTAGCTCTTTGAAGCTCTGAAAGAGGCAAAGTGGCGCTATGTGGGTTTTAGAAATAAAATCAATAAACGACTTAACCACAGCCCAGCTATCTCCTCTGTCTCCCCTGGGGCCAGCTCCATTCCTGTGCTCGCTCCTCCTCTGCTCCCTGCCATCAGCTTTTGTTAAGGTTTGGAGAGTAACAAAGTGGCTGACGAAGGCATCCGTCGTGGGCCTTTCTCCAAGCAGCTCTAGACCCTGAAATGGAAGCGAGACAACGGGAAGGCTTGGCCTTCAGAATGGCAGCGAGCCACCTGCCTTTGTGGCTGGATGGAAGAGATGTGGACTGCTCCCCTCCCCCGCCTCCTGGAGACATCCTAGGTGGGAAAGGCCTGTGTGGCCCTATTGTTACAGAGGACCAGCCACCCCTTGTTCCTGTCTGTGCCGCATCTCCCCACCCTCCCAAAAGCTTGGTGGGTGAAAGGAATGCCAGTGGGAAAGGTCAGTGTTAGGGCTCTGTTACTGAGAGCCAGCCAAGTGCTCTGGAGAAACCCAAGATTGGTCCAGGGAAGGAGGCAGGATTTCTGATGAGAAGCCTAGTCAGACATAACCTTGAATTAGTTCAGGTTGGAAAACGTGCTTTCAGGATTCTTTAAAATAAATGCACATGCAACACCAGGGAGAGAATGAGCAGGGAGAAAGAACACAGTGAAATGAGAAGTAGGGCCGCTTGAGCCTGGGTTTCATGCTGCTGGGTTGGGGCATCAAAGGAAAAAAGCTTGGAAACTGAGTTGGAGGCCACTGACAAAGACTGAAAAACCCCACAAGAAAGGCAGTTGAATGAGGACATTCGTTACCCAGCCGCTGTGGCTCATGTACCAGGAGGTCACAGGGCACATGCCTGGGTTGTAGGCTCAGTTCCCAGTAGGGGGCGTGCAGGAGGCAGCCCATCAATGTTTCTCATCAGTGTTTCTCCCTTTCTCTGAAATCATTAAAAACATTTAAAAACACATGTTACTGATTTCAGAGAGGGGGAGAGAGAGAGAAAGAAACATCAATGATGAGAAAGAATCATCAATCAGCTGCCTCCTGCACGCCCCACACTGGGGGTCAAACCCACAACCCGGACCTATGCCCTGACCGGGAATCGAACCATGATCTCTGACTCATAGGTTGATGCTCAACCACTGAGCCACGCCAGCCGGGCAATAACATTGTTTAAAGGTGCATCTGTTTTCCAGTAGAAACGGTATGTCCCAGTTCAAGTGCCTTGAGTGCAGGGGAAGGGTGAGCACTGAATTGATAAGAGGGCTGTGGGCCAACTGCTAGAAAAGGATTGAATGAATTTGGGAGCTGAATAAAAAAATGGGAGTGGTCTGGCATTGGCCAGTGTTGCCCGATTGGGCATAGCGCTACACACCAAAAAGCTGCCAGTTCGATTCCATCTCGGGGCACATGCCTGGGTTGCAGGCTTGATCCCCTGTAGAGGGCGTGTAACAGACAACAGATCAATGGTTCACTCATTCTGAAAATCAAAAATATTAAAAAAAAAAAAAAAAAAAAAAAAGGATGGGAATAGCCCTGCCTAGTTTTGTTCAGTAGGTAGAGCATCAGCCCTTGGTCTGAAGAGTCACAGGTTTGATTCCTGGTCAAGAGCACATACCTTGGTTGCAGGTTCAATCCCTGGCCCCAGTTGGTTGCGGCGCCAGTGGGAGGCAACCAATGGATGTGTTTCTAATGTTTCCTCTCTTTCTCCCCCTGCCCCCTCCCTTCCACTCTAAAAATCAATGGAAAAAATATCCTCACTCCTCTGGTGAGGATTTAAAAAAAAGATGGGAATGGTCTGTTGGGAGCCAGTCCTTAGTGGCAGGAAAAAGTCTTACAGTCAATTAGGGGTCAGTATAAAGTTTCATGTCGCCAAAGCGTGCTGCCACAGTTGGGGTGTGGTGAGAGCACACATAACTGGTGTGCTCTGCTCGGACCAGCCCTCCACAGAAAGTGCAGGCGAGCGAGAGGCCTGGGGGAGGTGGGGTGGAGCTGAGCAGAGGCACGCACAGGAGGCTGAGAAGAGACCAGAGTGCCGCCAAGCATTCCCTTTGGAAATAGAAGACCTAGAAGAAGACAGGTCTTGCCTGGCTGGTTTGGCTCAGTGGATAGAGTGTCTGGCCTGCGGGCTGAAGGGTCCCAGGTTTGATTCTGGTGAAGGGCACATGCCTGGGTTGCAGGCTTGATCCCCAGTAGCGGGAGTGCAGGAGGCAGCTGATCCATGAATCTCATCATTGATGTTTCTATCTCCCTCTCCCTTTCTCTCTGAAGTCAATAAAAATATATTAAAAGTCTGAATAAAAGTTATTTAAACAAAGAAAACAGGTCTTTTCTTTGGGACCTTTTCCTCCACTGTGAAGCATGGCACTGTGGAGGACCAGCATGGTAATGCCATCTTAGGGAATGGGCAGAGCAGGACTTGGGTGTCAGAGGCCTGGATGGACTTGGCATTTGGCCCAGTACTGAGCTATGATTCCCGGGCTAGGCCTGCTGTGGGTCAGAAGGTCCTCAGGAATGGCTCGCCTTCCCCTGAACCAGGCTCCCTGTAGCATCCTGCAGGTGTCCAGGCCTCTGACCTTCCTTGGTCAGACAGAACACCCAGTTCCTCCTCCCTGCCCCCCAGCCCACCGGCCTGCAGCCTTTGAAATAGCGCAAGGCCCTGGGCTCCCTTTGCTTAAAGAAGAAAACAGAATCCAGTCAGCTTCCACAGTGCAAGGCTCAGAGAAGTAAAGCACCCAGCCTGAGGACACACAGCAAATCTGCGCTGGGGTCAGTCCCTGCGCAGGGAATTGGGGGCAGTCAAAGCCTCCGGAGGAAGATGAATGGTGTGAAGTCCCTGGGGTGCAGGGGCTTCCGTTTTACAAGTGAAGTCATAGCTGTGAATCCTGGACCACTAAGTCCTTGTCCACTGGGTGGCCCAGGTGGGAGGGGTGAGTGGGAGAAGGCCTCCAATTACCTGGCAGCTGCATCACAGGAAGACCTAATACCATCGGCCAATATTAGGGGGGGGGTGGGGGGTGGGAGGTAGTATGCTTCAGTTTCTCCTACCCCTATGGGCCCACAGGACTACAGTTCCCAGGGGCCCCTGCTCCAGGCTGTTGGCCCCTAGGCAAAGTTGGCCTGTAATCTGACCATTCTCGAAAGGTCACTTCAGAGCTCCTTGAGAGACAGCAACAGGGGGAGATCAGCTTGGGTGGGGGTGGGTGTGGGATGGGGATAGTGGCCCTGCCTCGGGTGACATCCCCCATACCACCCCCTGAAACTCGGGGTCCTCATCTCCCTTTTCTTGAGACACCAGTGTCCTCTGCTAGCTGCACCTCTTCTGTTTGGGGCACACTGACTCTCAACTCCTGGCCCTTCAGCCTGAGGTGGGGAAGGGGGCCTTGTCCCCTTTTGCCACAATGTGTGGCCTTCCCACCAGAGTGCAGATAACAATAGCCCCCCAGTGTGGCCACTGTGGAAGCTTGACCAGAGGTCATTCAGCCTGTGGCTTGCAGTCTCTTTGGGTAAATGTCTAAAGCAGACCAGGCTGGCCCTAACTGGTTTGGCTCATTGGATTAGACCATCAGCCTGTGGACTGAAGGGTCCTGGGTTCAATTCCAGTCAAGGGCATTTAAAATAATAATAATAATAATAATAATTAATAAATAAAGCAAACCATGCTGCTCATGAAGGCTAGGCCTCCTGACATGTGCCCACTTGACAGCCCCCTCAGACTCTCCTGATTGACAGCCCACAATCCAGCCCCACCCTTCATCTATAACCCAGGAAAAGGACCAGATCCAGGCAACCTCTTAACCCAAGGTCACAGCCCCTGGGCTCCAGGCGAACCTCGGGCCTCTCGAGCCAGCACTCGCCGGCTGCATCTTGTTTCTGACCCTGCGGAAGGCAAGACAGAGACCCCAGTGTGCGAGGCCTGGAGGAAGTGGGTCAGCACAGGGCTGTGAATGAGCCAGGCTGAGCCTGGCCTGGCCTGGCCCCTTATGGAGCTGGGCCTGTTCTCCCTGCCGGCTCTCTTCTCCTCCCCTCACCCCCAAAATAGCTCCTGAGCTGTCAGGCCAAGACCCTCCCATCCTGGGGGGAGGCGGGGCATGCTGCCCAGAGGCTGGCTTTAAATCAGCAGGCTCCTGGGGATTTCCACTCCCTGGCTGGAGGCACCACTGAGGCCGCCTGTCCACCGATCCACCGGTCAGTTAGGCCCACCCTCCCGCAGCCATGTCCCGGCCCCTGACAGACCAGGAGAAGAGAAAGCAAATCAGTGTGCGCGGCCTGGCCGGCGTGGAGAATGTGACGGACCTGAAGAAGAACTTCAACCGGCACCTGCACTTCACCCTCGTCAAGGACCGCAACGTGGCCACCCCTCGGGACTACTACTTCGCGCTGGCCCACACTGTCCGCGACCACCTCGTGGGCCGCTGGATCCGCACGCAGCAGCACTACTATGAGAAGGACCCCAAGGTGCTGCTTGGGGCAGCCCGGGCAGGGGGATGGGCTGGGGGCCCTGCCGGGGCTGGGAGAACTTGACCAAGTGGCAGCCCCTTCCTGGGGTCCGTTTTCTGTAGCAGTTTCCTGAGGTTGGAGGATGCAGGGGTCCTAGGTGCAGGGGGTGCTGGGCAACCCAGGGGGAGAAACGCAGCAGAAGCAGGTCCGGGGGTTCAAGTCAGGTGGGCCGGTTGCAAAGGCCCAGCACCCACTCCGAGTGGAGGGACTACTGGGGGTGGGGAACAGGAAGACCCCCGAGGCCTGGGTGGGACCTGAAAGAACGTGTGTGTGTGTGCATGCGTGTGTGTGTGTGTGTGTGTGTGTGTGTGTGTGGTGCTGGGTAGCAGGTGGTGACAGCTGGGGTAGTTGGGGCAATGGGATCAAGTGTCTTTTGGGGTCAGTGGTAAATGTCAGCCACCCGATGCTTCTGGAAATGGGTGGGGGAGGGGCAGGTGGGTGGGGCAGAGAGGGGTCCCAGGAGACCAGGCACCATCCTGGATCCTGGGGCCTCTCGGTCCCTCGCTAGGACTGAGGCTTGAGGGCCACGGGGAGCTGAGCACTGCAAGGCCATGAGTCACTGTGTGACCTTGAGCAAAGGACTTTCGCTGGGCTCGGGCTTTCCCCTGTCGGGAGCACTTGGAAGTGTTTCTCTGTGTCCCGACTCCCTGCTGGGCTGCTGGGAGGCTGGTGTGGGATGGAAGGGGTTCGCACCTCTCCCAAGCTCCTGGATAACCGAGGGCGATGTGGCCAGCCCCCTTTTCCAGATGAGGAAACGGGTTCAGAGATGTGCCCAGAGTCAGAGGACATGCTGGGATCAGAACCTCACCTGTTGGGTCTCAAAGCCTGAAATGGGAAGAAGGAAAATGGAGGCAGGGCTGGGACACGCTGGGACCTAGGAGCGGGGCAGGAGGGGCGAGAGGTGTAGGCCCGCGGGGCCCACCTGAGCGTTGGTTGGCAGCCCTGACCGCCTCCCCCTTGCGTCTGTGTCTCGGGCAGAGGATCTACTACCTGTCCCTGGAGTTCTACATGGGCCGGACACTGCAGAACACCATGGTGAACCTGGCCTTGGAGAACGCCTGCGATGAGGCTGTTTACCAGGTCGGGAAGGTGGGGGGTGGGGCCAACCTAGGGTTTGGGGGATGCCCCTGCGGGCCCTTGGCCCTGACTGCGGCCACACCCTGCCCCCTCTAGCTGGGCCTGGACATGGAGGAGCTGGAGGAAATCGAGGAAGACGCAGGGCTGGGCAACGGGGGCTTGGGCCGGCTGGCAGGTAAGCGGAGGGTCGCAGGGGGCGGGCGGGCACAGGATGTTTTGTGCCGGGTCCCTGACCCTCCCCTCCCTACACCCCCCTAGCCTGCTTTCTGGACTCCATGGCAACACTGGGCCTGGCTGCCTATGGTTACGGGATCCGCTACGAGTTTGGGATTTTTAACCAGAAGATCTGCGGGGGCTGGCAGGTGAGCAGCCTTTGGCCCTGACTTTGTGGGGACCAAGTAGTGACGGAGGGGACCCCCAATCGGTCATCCATCTCTGGATAGACCAGAACTGAACCCAGTCTTGATGAAAAACACCCTTGTTCCTCTGCCATGACCCCAAAGCCAGCTGGTCACTCCTGAAGCAGGTGGTTCACACCCGTGGTACCTCTTAAGCTCTCATGCACATGCACCCAGAGCCCTTAACGTACACCCTGTCTGGGCCACACGAGGGCCACTGCTCCTGCGCCTCCCTCCCACTGCCCTCCATGGGGTGAGTCTGGGTCTGACACTGCCTCCCTTTCTCCCCTGATCTGCCCTGTGCTCAGATGGAGGAGGCTGATGACTGGCTTCGCTACGGCAACCCCTGGGAGAAGGCCCGGCCGGAGTTCACGCTGCCCGTGCACTTCTACGGCCGAGTGGAACACACCAGCCAGGGGGTCAAGTGGGTGGACACACAGGTGAAGACAAAGCCAGGGAATGGGGAGGACTCGGCAAGGGAGAAGGGGAGGAGGAGGCTCCTAGGGGACAGAGGGGAAGGACCTGGAGGCCACTGGACCCACTGCTATTTTACAATGGAGGACACCAAGGCTCAGAGAGGTTAAGTGACTTAATCGCGGCCACACAGCCGGAGCCAGAAGAGGCTGGAGACAGTAGGGTCACCAGGGAGCCAGGCCCGGAGCAGAGCCGGGGAGGAGGAGCGAGGCTGCCCTGTCCCACCAGTGTCCCTCCGCTGGCTTGCTCCTTCTCACCCGCTCCATCCATCAGAGAATAATCATGGTGACTTGATGCCCTCGCACATCTGAACTGGGGGCTTGACCGGGAGCAAAACAACAGGCCAGAAAGGGGAGGAGGGGAGAAAATGAAAGCCTTGCGAGGGGGATGGACTTGTTCAAGGTCAATAGCAAGTGAAAGGAAGCCCTAAAGCCAAACCAGTGTCTGAGCTCCAGCTCAGTCAGGCCTCTTGCTGTGGCCGCAGGGCCTCGGCCCCCAGATGGCTGCACAGGGACCTCTAGGCCTTCAGACTCGGGCATGCGTTCTGCTGTCCACACAGGAGCAGCAGGGGCTGGGGTGCACCCGGCTGTCTGCTGCTGGGACGGCCTGTCCCTTCCTCAGAGCTACAGCTCCCGCCTGGCTCCCAGCAGGCTCCTTAGTGTTGGGAGGGAGGAGTGGATGTGCCACCAGCCCCACAGTGGTAGGCAGTTATTGGCAGAAATCACTGACCGGGAATCGAACCCGGGACCCTTTGGTGTACAGGACAATGCTCCTACTGACTGCGCCACACCGGCCAGGGCCAATCATTGGTGCTTGCTAATTGTGGGAGGTGGGGCCAGCAGCAGTCACTGTGGTCAACCAGGCATAAGCTCCTTGGATGGCCTTGGCCTCTGACTCCTCGAGTCGGGCCCCGGGATCTCCCAGCCCTTTCATGCGTCCAGTGTCCTCGAGGTTGTGCTCAGGCCAGGCGGGCCAGCGCGTCGCCATCACTGCAGTGGCCACCAGCAGAGCCCCACCTTGGGCGCTGGGCTCTCCCTGCCTCTTCCTCCCATAATCCTTACAACACCCGGCCAGGCAGAGCCGGGGGTATAAGGGACGCTGGGGGTGTCCTCTCTTTGTGAATGAGGCCCAGAGAGCAACGTTGAGGGCTGGCTGGAGGTTGCCCATCGTTGGGACTAGACTCTGGGGTTGGGAGTCGGCGCAGTGCAGGGACAAAGCCTGGAGTCCCAGCTCTCAGGGCCTCACGGTGAGACACAGCGAACGCCCAGCTCCTCATCCCCGCTGTGCGCGCAGGTGGTGTTGGCCATGCCTTACGACACGCCCGTGCCTGGCTACCGCAACAACGTCGTCAACACCATGCGCCTGTGGTCTGCCAAGGCCCCCAATGACTTCAACCTCAAGGACTGTGAGTTCAGCCGCTAGCGAGCAGCCCCCGCCCACTCCAACCCCTGCTTGGCCCGAGCCTGACCTTGTCCCCACTTTTGTCCTCCAGTCAACATTGGTGGCTACATCCAGGCTGTTCTTGACCGCAACCTGGCTGAGAACATCTCTCGTGTCCTGTACCCCAACGACAATGTAGGTCTCCCCCTGGGCTGGGCAGGAGAGGGGAGGGCCTTTCTCTGGTGCCCTTGTCACATCCAGGACATATTGCTGGCTGTGTCCTGTTTGTCACTCCCCCCCCACCCCGCCCCGGTTAAGTGGGAGGATGCCTGAGTCCTGGGGCAGCGGTTAGGGTGGGCACTGCCCCCATGACTACTTCTTGGTGGGGAAGACCCGGGGTCCTGGAGACGGGGCAGGTCAGGACTCAGGGACTGGGTGTCTGTGGGGCTCTCCTGACCACACCCACAGTCTGGTAGGCCTCCCTCGGCACCTTGACTCCCCTCTGCCTTCCACCGTCCCCAGTTCTTTGAGGGGAAGGAGCTGCGGCTGAAGCAGGAGTACTTTGTGGTGGCTGCTACGCTCCAGGACATCATCCGCCGCTTCAAGTCCTCCAAGTTCGGCTGCCGTGACCCCGTGCGCACCAGCTTCGATGCTTTCCCGGATAAGGTACCGGCGCAGGGAGGCGCCCTCTCCACCTGCTGTGACGTGTGCCGCCATCTCCCCTCCAGCCTCAGCCTGCCCCATTGTATAGAGGGGAATGGAGGCTGGTGGCTGGGGGTGTATGTGAGGGCATTGTGCTCTGGGTCCTCGATCAATAGGCACATGATCTGGGCTTCGGCTGCTCCTGCCCCACGGCTGCTCCCTGAGAGCCTCGCCTCCAGCTCAGCCCTAGCCTAGCGCTCTGCTGGGGACTCTGACGGGGCAAAGGTTTGGAGCCCAGCCTGACTCCCTGCCTGCCCCCCCTCCCAACAGGTGGCCATCCAGCTCAATGACACCCACCCCTCCCTGGCCATCCCCGAGCTGATGAGGATTCTGGTGGACCTGGAGCGGCTGGACTGGGACAAGGTGGGCTTCAGGGCCCTTCCGCCCCCGCCTGGCCCTCTGCCTCAGGGTCCCCTTTCCAGTCCGGGGGGTGGAAAGATGTGAGTGAACAGATGGCAGTGTGAGGCCCGGAGGGTGGCAGGGCCGGGCTCCCGGCTGCACAGTGTGTGTGGAGACCCTAGGGCTGAGGCCCGGGGATCCTGGGTCTTCACTCCTCTGCCAGGCATGGGAAGTGACGGTGAAGACCTGCGCCTACACCAACCACACGGTCCTGCCCGAGGCCCTGGAGCGCTGGCCCGTGCACCTCTTGGAGACGCTGCTGCCCCGGCATCTCCAGATCATCTATGAGATCAACCAGCGCTTCCTGAATGTGAGCGGAGGAGGTGTGGGCAGCGCGGGGCCTGGGACCCAGAGGGGGGAGCTCTGGGCATAGCTCTGAGGGTAGGGGCTGGGGCTGGGTTCCCGCATCTGGTCCTAGCTCTGGGCTCTCCTGGCACAGCGGGTGGCAGCCGCGTTCCCAGGGGATGTAGACCGGCTGCGGCGCATGTCCCTTGTGGAGGAGGGCGCGGTGAAGCGCATCAACATGGCCCACCTGTGCATCACCGGGTCTCACGCCGTCAATGGTGTGGCTCGCATCCACTCCGAGATCCTCAAGAAGACCATGTGAGACCCGACCCTCCGCTGGGCCCGCCCACTTATAGGCCCGCCCACTCATAGACACGCCCATTTGTAGGCCCGCCCCTCACTGCGCAGCACAGCTGGCCCTCCCATGGGTAGCATCGCTCTAACAAGCTCCCACAGCCCTGACCCCAGATGGCCCTCTCTCGCACACAGCAGCACCTCAAACCCCCAGGCCTCTTTCATCAAGAAACCAGGATAGGGACCCAGAAGGAGGCCTTCATCCCACAGGAGTGAGTGGTGACCGCCCCCCCACCCCACCCCCCGACATACACACTCCATTCTGCAGCTTCAAGGACTTCTATGAGCTGGAGCCTCATAAGTTCCAGAACAAGACCAATGGTATCACCCCTCGGCGCTGGCTGGTTATGTGTAACCCTGGGCTGGCAGAGGTCATTGCTGAGGTGAGAGGTCGCTGTGTGGCCAGTAAGGGTCAGCATGGGCTCCTGCAGGGATCAGCGGGGTGTGGTCATGTAGGTGGGTGACTGTGGGGTGTCCAGCGCGGGGCGGAAATCCTTGTTGCATTTTGTTCCCCAAGCCTTGCATGCACAGGCAGGAGAGGAACCACTTTCTTACTTGCATGAGGAAGTCCTCAGGGCCGGAGAGGCCCTGGCTGTGAAGGTCACCTGGAGTTTACAGTCTACTGGAGGGGTCACCAATGGGTCACATCTGCAGGGGACAGAGATTGGGAGCAGGAACGAGAGTCATTGCCTGTGTGAGGAACAGGCCAGGGGGAAGGCCTGCTGGGTCAGCTCAGGGTCAGGAGGGGAGGAAGATGGACGTTGACAGACCGCCGGGAAGCTGGAGAGGGAGGAGCTGTCTGCATGGATGGGGCTTGTCTGACCTGGAAAGGGACCCCCCGCCCCCCCCGTAAGGAGGACGAGGAGGGGAGTGAGCCTGACCCAGAGCCATCTTCCCGCAGCGCATCGGGGAGGATTACATCTCGGATCTGGACCAGCTGCGCAAACTGCTCTCCTATGTGGACGACGAAACCTTTATCCGGGATGTGGCCAAAGTGAAGCAGGTGGGGAGCATTGCAACCTGGGACCGCCCCCTTGTAGGCCCGCCCCCTATAGGCCCGCCCCCTTAGGCCAGGCCCGCCGCAGTGCCAGGCTGGGAGCAGAGGTCCTTCCGTGCTGGAGGGCCAGCCGTCCAAGTCAGGAAGGCCAATGGTCAGCTCTCCTGCAACCGCAGGCCACTGGTAGAAGTTGCATGAAGTCCGTGGTAGGAAAGCATCGGCGGCCCTCGCTGGAAGAGTGCTGACATTGATTAGCAATGTCTGCCCTGGTGCAGGCGTGGATGAGGTGGCCCTCTGTCCTCCACCTCCTGGGAAATGAGACTGTCGGACCTCCCAAGGCTGAGGCCCATCGGTGAGCTCCCCCCTCCCCTGCCTCCAGGAAAACAAGCTGAAGTTCTCTGCATATCTCGAGAACGAATACAAAGTCCGGATCAACCCCAACTCACTCTTCGACGTCCAGGTGAAGCGGATTCATGAATACAAACGCCAGCTCCTCAACTGCCTCCACATCATCACCCTTTACAACCGTGAGCTGCAGGGCCCCGCTCTGTCTCCCGGCTCTCCCTCCAGGACAGCGGTTCTCAACCTGTGGGTCGCGACCCCTTTGGCGGTTGAACTACCCTTTCACAGGGGTCACTTAAGACCATCCTGCATATCAGATATTTACATGACGATTCATAACAGTAGCAACATTACAGTTATGAAGTAGCAACGAAAATAATGTTATGGTTGGGTCACAACATGAGGAACTGTATTTAAAGGGCCAGAAGGTTGAGAACCACTGCTCCAGTACCTCCCAGCGTACCGCATGCTTCCTAGACAACATCTCCTTTGGCCTCGGGACAGCTCTTGGGACGTGGAATTATCCCCATTTTACAAATGGGCAAACTGAGGCTCAGAGAGGGGGAAGGGACCGATCTGAGGTCACACAGCAAGTGATTGCTCAAGTCCAGGCCTACTTCCTCCCAGCGTGGGCCTTGGCTGATGGGGACTGTCAGGAGCTACTACCCAGAGGGGAAACCTGGCCCACTTCATCCCTCTTTCTCCACAGGCATCAAGAAGGAGCCCAATAAGTTTGTTGTGCCTCGAACGGTGATGATCGGAGGGAAGGTGAGAAGCTGGGCCACAGACCATGGTTCTGGTCTTTTGATATCTGGGTTGAGGTCAGCCTTGGCTGTGTTACAGGATGGGGGTAGGGGGTTCGGCCATGGAGCTGACTCCAGACTGCGCCCCCACAGGCTGCCCCTGGGTACCACATGGCCAAGATGATCATCAAACTCATCACGTCCATTGGGGATGTGGTCAACCATGACCCGGTGGTGGGAGACAGGCTCCGAGTGATCTTTCTGGAGAACTACAGAGTCTCGCTGGCCGAGAAAGGTGGGGTGCCACCGCCGGGAACCCTAGGGAGGCTCTGATTAGTTTGGTGCCTGGAAGAGGTATTCGTTACCTCTTCCTGAGGTACTTGCACTCTAAAGAAGAATCTGGAGAGGGCAGTAATTAAACCATGAGGATGTCCCCTGAGCTCCCTGGCAGCATGGGCAAATTATAGGGGGGATGGGCCTTGTTGGTGTTTGTCACGTCACACAATGGAGCGGGGCCGGGGGAGTCCAGGTTAGATCCCAGATGTCCAAGAATCATCCAGAGGTTGGCGCCTGAGAAGGAGACTCAGTTGTTGAAGACTGGAGGGCTGGGGTGGGAGGGGCTTCGAACCTGGCTATGCCTAGGGCCAGCCTCCCTCGAGAGCACCCAGCTGGGGTGGGACTCTTCCCAGAGCTGACCCTGTTCTGCTGCTGCCCCACAGTGATCCCGGCCGCTGACCTCTCTGAGCAGATCTCCACGGCGGGCACTGAGGCCTCAGGCACTGGCAACATGAAGTTCATGCTCAATGGGGCTCTGACCATTGGCACTATGGATGGGGCCAACGTGGAGATGGCGGAAGAGGCAGGAGAGGAGAACTTCTTTATCTTCGGCATGCGGGAGGAGGACGTGGAAAAGCTTGACCAGAGAGGGTATGGGGGTCAAGAGTCTGTGGGCAGGAGGCACCAGGTGTGGCTGCTGGAGGGTAGGGTAGGGCTGGGAGCAAGAGGCATGGACAGGCTAGAGCAGGCTGCACAAGGTCGTAGTTATGCCACCAGAGCTCTGGAAAACTGCTGAGGTAACTTACCAAAGAAAAGGTTAATGAAACAGGAAAAGAAAGAAGTAACACAGGACTGAAGGAAAAGGAAGAGAAAATTATATCAATCCTAAGAGATCATATTATTTCTGAAATTGGAAGTAAACTAAATTCTTAGTTCCCTGGTAGCCACGGCAAAAAGGGAAATATATAATAATAAAAGCGTAATATGCTAATTAGACCGGACGACCTTCCGGAAGAAGCCGGGGCTGCGAGGGAAGCCTGGGCCCCGGGTGCCAGAGGGAAGCCGGTGCCGGCAGCCAGGGGAAGGAATGCCTACTCTTGCACGAATTTCATGCATCGGGCCTCTAGTAAGAGTATAAGAGTTAACTGTACTTATAGCCAGAAACACAGTTCTTTAGAGGAGACATTTCCCTGGCATTATGTTTTTTAAATTTATTTTAAAATATGATTTTTTTTCTTATAAAAGCAATAATGGAAAAATACAAAACCACAAAAAAACAAAATAACTGTCATCCATAATTTCATCACCTAGATTTAAAGTCACACTTCTCTTTTTCTATGTATATTTATATATGTGTGTGTTTTTTTCTTTTATTTTTCTTTCTTTTGTTTGTGTAATTTTTGAAAGTTAGGAATAACTTATATGTCATTTTGAATCCTGATGTCTTATTTAACAGCGGAGAGGCATTTTCCATGTCATGAAATAGTCTTCAAAAATATTTTAAATGATTGTGGAGTGTTCCATCCTATGAACATGTCATAACTTATTTAACCACTCCATATAGTTAGACATTACAGTTGATATTCCCTGTTGGTATAAATACCACTGTAATGACCAACCTTTTACATCTCTGGCCACATCGCCGATCATTTCCTTAAGATAATTACTAGAAGGGGAGATGTCGGAGCCAAATTATTTTCCAGAAAGTTGGTACCAGTTTACCCCTACCAACAGCCTAGGAGAGCTAGCATTAAGTATTGAAAGGCATTTCCCTGTGAAGCCTGATCCTTCAGGTTCAGACTTGGTCCTTGGGCCGGGCGGGAGACGTGACGTATTTCTAGCAACATGTGCAGAACTAGGCTCCAGAAGGACAATTTTGGCTGCAGGATGGAGAATGGACGGGAGGGAGCAAAGTGCAGGTGGGGGCCCGTGTGGGGACTCACGCCTTAATGCTGGGAGAGTCACGGGCAGCAAACCAGCGCTGGGGATAGATAGGGAGTAGGGACACTGTTGAGGAGGTGGCCTTCGTTTCTGGTTGGAAGAGGGGAGGGGAGGGAAGAGAGGAGCCTGGCCTTGGGGATGCGTTTGAATCCTGGTGGCTGAGAGATGGATTGCGCTGCCTCAGAAAGGCGAACGCTGGAGGCTCCTCCAGGACCCGAAGGTGAGGCGAGGGTTGGACTTGAGAGAGCAGAGGGGAAGGCATTCCTGGGAGCAGCGCTGGCTGGAGATGGGGGTGGTATGTGACACTTCTGTCTGCCCTCCCCATGCCTCGGTTTCCTCATCCCCATAAAAGGTGATGAAAAGCTGAGCACAGAAGGAAGAGGGCCTCCGGGGAAGGAATCAGTGGCGGCTGCAGGGAGGGTGGGAGCAGGCGGGCCCTGGGCCTTAGGGCTTCTGGGATTTTCTCCGGAGGAAGAGCCAGGACCCCTCTCCTGGGCGCTGACTGCGCTCTTCCCTGCAGGTACAACGCCCAGGAGTACTACGACCGAATCCCCGAGCTGCGCCAGGTCATCGAGCAGCTGAGCAGTGGCTTCTTCTCCCCAAAGCAGCCCGACCTGTTCAAGGACATTGTCAACATGCTCATGCACCACGACCGGTGAGCCCGTCGCCCAGGGGGCCTGGCAGGGGGCGCTGCTGGGCTGAGCAGGGATGGGTGTGTTAGGAGAGCGGGGCAGGGCTCCCTGGGAAGCAGCATCACTCTCCAGGCCCCCAGGAGTCCACCAGGACAGGATGGGCTCGGCCTTGACCTCAGGGAGCTTCCTGCCTGCCATTCCCCTCCAGGTTTAAAGTCTTTGCAGATTATGAAGACTATATTAAATGCCAGGAGAAAGTCAGTGCCCTGTACAAGGTAAGGGGTCCTGGGCCAGGGGCTGGCAGGGCTTTGGTGGCCCTGGCTGGGGGGAGGCGGAAGGTGGGGACCCCACCAGCAGAGTGAACCCAGAGTTCCCTTTTTGGCCTGTAGAACCCGAGAGAGTGGACACGGATGGTGATCCGGAACATAGCCACCTCCGGCAAGTTCTCCAGCGACCGCACCATTGCCCAGTACGCCCGGGAGATCTGGGGCGTGGAGCCCTCCCGCCAGCCCCTGCCAGCCCCTGATGATCTGGTCTGAGCCTCCGGACCAGACCCCAAACCTGCTCCCCCCCACCCCAGTCTGTTTGCAACCCCTTGGGCCAGCCCCAGCTCCTCCCGCAGAGGGTGGGGAACTGGAGTTAGATGCTCAGCCTCTTCCTGAAACTCTCACTGACTCCCAGCCCGAGGTCACACCGTCCATTGTGGCTGAGGACACTGCTCCCATCCTGTCTTCGGGCTTCCTGCCCCTCCTATTTATGGGTCTGACCAACCGTACACCCTCCTTCCCCCCCAATAAATTGATTCTCCTTGGGAGCCGCCTTTACTTCTCTCTCTGGTGGGAAATATTTTTAGCTCTGGGTGGGCACGGCAGCAGCTGCGCAGTCACCGTGGCTTCCCCCACCCGCCGCAGGTGCGTCCCCTCGGAAGGAGGGGGCGGCCCACGGAGGCAGGGCCTGGGACTCTCCGGCCCCTTTCCCCACGTCACCCTCCACGCCCCGCTTCCCAGTGCCGTGTCCATACTAGGTCAGCGGCCTGCCAGGCTGGCCGGGGGCGGGGCGCCCGCCTGGGTGGGGCCCCCCGGGGCTGGGAGTCGGGACTTGGGCTGAGGATGGGGGACTGCGGAGGATCCTCGCAGTCGGGGTGAAATCGGGGAGGGGAGGGACCCGCGAAGGCCGGTGCTGTCTTGTCTCCGCCCTCAGCCCCGCCCCACTGCGGCGTTTTAAGGGTCTCTAAGCCGGTGCTCTGCTTGCGCTACAGTCGGGGGAGGTTTGCGTGGGGGAATTCACAGACCCGCGCTGGGCCAAGCTTGCCCCCACCCCACTGTGGGGGGACAGGAGCAGGAAGGGCCTGCTCCCGGGCCTCACAGGTTGAAGTGTGGGGCGGTCCTGACTCCCCGGCCCTGAGTCAGGGAGGGGCCAGCGTCGGGAGGCAGTTTTGGGGCGGGTGGTTTCACAGTAAGTGTGTTTGAACCCACAGTCCGGAAACGGTTACCGGTTCCCCTAGGCCCCGCTGGTGGGGACCCCAACCGCCTGCGGCTGCCCCTCCCCAGTTCCTCCCTGCCCAGGCCTCCGTCTCCAAGCTGCGGAGAATCCACGCGCAGCTCGCCGCTGCCCCTTCCCATCTGGCACCGTGGGAGCCAGGCTTCCGGGGCCCCAGTCCCGCCTGTGAGAGTTGGAGCTCCCCCCACATCCCCAGACAGCGAGGTCTCGTCTCCAGGTAGCGGCGCTCTCATCCTTCCCTCCCACAGGGCCTCTCCTCCCCAAACGCGCCCATCTTGCTCTAGCCCCTCCCCCGGGCTGTCACCCGGACCCGGTGCCCCGGGCCCCCATCTCCGCCCGGCCCGTGCCCCGCTGCCCGCAGGAGGACGCTCGGCCCCAGGTCGGGGCAGCCCCGTGGGAACGGTTTGTTTCGAAAACAGGAACCGGGCCGGGGGGCTGGGCGGGGCGCCCCTTCCCCACCGCAGTCCGCTTCCTGCCCCTCCCGGCTTCCTCTGCCCAACGCCAGGCGGGGCGGGGGGCACAGGGGCGTCCGGGCTGGGGGAGCGCGCCCTTGGTTCAGTCCCCCCTCTGTCCCGCCGTCTGCCTGACCGCCGCT
>NW_005871610.1:0-11892 GCF_000147115.1 Myotis lucifugus | reverse complement strand
CATATGTGCAAGAGTGTACATGCGTGTCGGTGCACTGTCTGGCGTGTGTGCACACGTGTGCGGATGTCAGCGCTGCCGTGGCTGAGGAGCCAGCCCATGAGTGGGTTTGCATCTGCGTAGAGGGCTGGGTATGTGTGCCTGAGGGTCGTAGGTGTGCGCTGGGTGTGGGTGCATTGTGTGTGTGACACGGAGGATGGCAGGCGAAAGGCCTGAGGGCCCGGGTGTGTGTGAGCTGGGGCGTCTTGCACCCCAATGTGGGTCCTAGCCTCGGGTATGGATGGGTGTCCCTGATGGGTGCGTACGGAATTGCTGGTGGTGCCATACAGGCACGCTCCAGCCCCCACGGCAATGGCGCCCCCTTCTGGGCATCCTACTCTGTAGGATGTGTGCGCTCACAGTGCAGCTGTGCAGTGTGGAGCCGGGTCAGCAGCCCGGGCTGGGGAGGAGGGTGGGTGGCGCGGAAAGGCTGAGCCGGGACCTCTGGGACCTCCACGGAGGAGGTGGCTGGGAGCGCGTTTCCCAGGCTCAGGCTTCCCGCTGACGCCTCCGGCCGCAGGGCTCCCCCACCCCCGCCCTAGGAATGTTCTCCGCTCCGCTCTCCGCCCCAAGGGCAGGCCCCTGGGGGCCGCTGCAGCCCCACCTCCCCTTCCTGGGAGCCCAGAAGGGGGCCCAGCGGGCCGGACGCCTGGGTTCCTACCCCCTCCCATCCCAGAAAGAAATTCCTCCGAGGTCCCCTCAGGCTCTGGGTTCCCAAAATAACCCTGCGGGGGAAGGGAGGCTGAGGGAGGGAAGCGAGGGGGCGCAGAGCCGGGCTGCGGTGGCTGCAGGTGCCTCCGGGGAGAGGGCGCGAGGAACAGAGGGCGTGGGGGGGGGGGGCCACCAACAAGCCCCCGGAGTCGCAGCTCATCCCCATCCCCAGGGAGTCCCTCGGCCTCTGGCGGCTCCGAGGGTGGGCCGGAAGTCTCTGGGCCGGCCCGTTTCCCAACTGGTGGGTTGCACCATCCCGGGCCAGACCGTTTAACCCGGGAGTGGCCGCGGCCGAGACTCCGCCCCTGCCCAGCAGGGGGCGTGCCCGCCCCGCCCCGTTCCCGCCCACCGCCGCTCCCCCGGCCCGCGCCTCCGCAGGCTCCCACTCTGCCTCTCCCGGGACAGGGGTCCAGTCCGAGCCCCGTGGAGGCTCCCGGAGCGCCTCGTGGCCCAGCCTACCCGCTCGGCGGCCATGGCGGGCACCCTCGACCTGGACAAGGGCTGCACGGTGGAGGAGCTGCTCCGCGGCTGCATCGAAGCCTTCGGTGAGTGGCGCGGGGAGCCCGGCGGGACACTGACTCCGGACCCGCTCCCAGGCCAGGCTCTGGCCCCGACCCCCTCGGCTCCGCATCCTGCACCTTCCTCGTGGAGAGGTCCCCGTGCTTCAGAAAGAGAGAAAAAATGTTTCCCTTCCCCAGCATGTCGCGTTGAAGGCAGGGATGCGGGTCCCCAGACTCTTGACACACGGGGTGCATTATCTGCGCCGCCCCCCCCTCCCCCCCGCCCCCTGGGAATCCGGAGGAACTCTCTATCTCCGGCCTGGGAGCTGTTTCCGGCTGATGCGGGTGGCTTATCTGGTGAAGGGGTGCCCCTTCCCCCAAGCACTCAGGAAATGACCTCTGGATTCTTGACCCTGGGGAACCCAGGCTCCTTCCGCCCCAGCTGGTTCCCCTCCTGAGGATGGGCCCGACTGGGACACTCCCCCCTCCATCCAGTTCCTCGGTCCCGCCTGTGTCTCTCCCACCCCACCTCCTCTTCTAACCTGCCTCGGGCTCTGGGAATCCTGGGAGAGCAGGAGATTGGGGTTGGGTTGGGGTGGAGGGAGAAGATACCCTTCTGGCTGAGGGTTAGGGGTTAGAGACGGGCCTGCTGGACTAAGAGTCAACCTGCTCCTCTCTGCCCCTCGGAGCTAGATGACTCCGGGAAGGTGCGGGACCCGCAGCTGGTGCGCATGTTCCTCATGATGCACCCCTGGTACATCCCTTCATCCCAGCTGGCGGCCAAGCTGCTCCACATATATCCTTCCTGGCCTCACCCCGCAGCCCAGCCCCCTAGCCAGCCACTGGCCCCGATGGCTTCACTCCAGAGGCGGACCCGCCTGCGTCCCAGAGTTCAGGCTTGGCCCAGCCTCCCTAAGGCCCAGGCAGTCCCGACTGCCTCCCCAACCTAGGCCTTGCCTCCCACTCCCTACAGTCTGGGACCCTTCCCTACTGTCAGCTTGGTCTGCCTCTTGCCTCTCCCAGAAACCAGGCCCAGCTCTCAGCGCCCCCAGAACCTAGCCTCTTCCCTCTCACCTCCCTCCCCTGCTCAGCGCCCATCCCTCCCTGCAGCCTCTGTCCAGAGCCTCGGCCTGGGCCTGCCCCACCCCTGCTCCAGGTCCTTCCCCCAGCATTTCTCCTGGAACCAGGCCCCCGTCCCCTGCCTCCCTTTCTAGATGTAGGCTGCACTCTGGTTTTCCTTAACTCTCTGTCACCTACCAGCAATCCCGGAAGGACAACTCCAGCTCCATGCAGGTGAAAACATGTCATCTGGTCAGGTGAGTCCTCCCGCCTGGGGCACCTTCCCTTCCTCCCCTGCCCCAGGCCCTGGCCTGATGCAGTTGGTCATGCGGGTTTGCCCCCGGCTCTGTCCATGGTGGGCGTGCTGCCACAGGCCTGCCCGTTCTGGTCCTGGCCTAGGTTTTCTCATCTGTCCAAAGGGGGTGGGGAAGGACAGAGCCAGGACAGGGGGAACCATGGGCTGAAGCTCTTTCACCCTTTTGTGGGGAGTTACAACGCCAGGGGCGGGTGGGGGAGGGGCCACCTTGGGTGACGCCCACTCTCCTGCAGGTACTGGATCTCAGCATTCCCAGCAGAGTTTGACTTGAACCATGAGCTCGCTGAGCAGATCAAGGAGTTGAAGGCTCTGCTGGACCAAGAAGGGAACCGCAGGCACAGCAGCCTCATCGACATCGAGAGCGTGTGCGTGGGGGGAGCCTGGGGGCAGGGCAGGCGTTCGGCACCCTACACTGTCTGTGCTTAATAAATGTTTGTTGAATTGAATGAGTGAGGGTCATGTCCCTCTCTTGCTTAAAATCCTTCTGTGGTTCTCTGTCGCCTTCAAAATGTCTCGGCTGGGGATTAGGGCCTCTCATGGCATCTGCCTCACCTTCCACAGCCCTGCGCGCATCCCACGCACCTCATCCTGCAGTCACACAGGTCCACTCACCGTTCTCCAGCCCTGCATCCTCTCTCATCACCATGCTCTGCTCATACCGCTCCCCTCGCATCTCTGTGTTATCACACGCAGCTCCGGCGTGGAGTGTCTGTGGGCTCGGAGGGCCCAGGCTTTTCCGGGGCAGGACGTGCTGTTCCCTCCTCTGCTCCCCGTGGCACTTTGTGCAAAGACCTGTACACACGCCACGCTGTTTCGTGATTGTTTGTTTCTGTGTCCGTCTCCCTCAGTAGCCTGTGAGCTCCTCGGGGGCAGGAACCATGTCTTGCTCATCTCTGACCCCCAGCGTCTAGCACAGTGCCTGGCACAGAGTACGTCTTCCATCATTGCGTGTGGAGTGCATGATGAGGGGGCGACTGCAGGAGTTCTGGGACGGGGGACAGTGTGGAGGTCCTCCGTCGGCCTGAGTGGCATGTGTTTGCATGAGTGGGGGGCATCTCCGGCAAAGGGCTCACTGCCCTTGCCCCCCCAGCCCCACCTACAAGTGGCAGCGGCAGGTGACTCAGCGGAACCCAGTGGGACAGAAAAAGCGCAAGATGTCCCTGTTGTTTGACCACCTGGAGCCCATGGAGCTGGCGGAGCATCTCACCTACCTGGAGTACCGCTCCTTCTGCAAGATCCTGGTGTGGCCCGAGGGCCTTCGGTCAGGGGTGGGGTGCAGGCTGGGGCTGGGGTCCCAGAAGGGCAGCATCCTTGGGGTGGGTGGCGTCACAGGGCGGGCGGCTGGTTTCAGTATAACCACCACAGGGCACCTGGAGGGGAGGAGCAGCTGTGGGTGAAGGGAGGGGCTCCCCAGGCACTGAGGCTGCTCCCGCCCCCAGTTCCAGGACTATCACAGTTTTGTGACTCACGGCTGCACCGTGGACAACCCTGTGCTGGAGCGATTCATCTCCCTTTTCAACAGCGTCTCGCAGTGGGTCCAGCTCATGATCCTCAGCAAGCCCACCGCCCCCCAGCGGGCCCTGGTGATCACACACTTCGTCCACGTGGCAGAGGTCCTGCCCCTCCCCGTTCCCTCCCTGCCTCCCCAACTGCCAGGACCCCACGGCCTCCTCTCCAGAAAAGCTGGGCCAAATTCTGGACCTATTCAGTGATGCCGCTCCCCCTCCCCCCCCTTTGTCCCCCAGAAGCTGCTACAGCTGCAGAACTTCAACACGCTGATGGCGGTGGTCGGGGGCCTGAGCCACAGCTCCATCTCTCGCCTCAAGGAGACCCACAGCCACGTTAGCCCCGAGACCATCAAGGTGCCTGGGGCTGGGGGGTCAGGGGAGCAGCCTTGTCAAGCCCTGGGCTCCGCCTGCCTTCCCGGGTCTGGCTCCCCTGGGGACTCACAGCAGCCAGTGCTGGGCACTCCCGCCCTCATTTGACAAATGGGGAAACTGAGGCTTGGAGGGATCCAATGCTTTTGCTATGTTACACAATGAAAGTGGCAGCGCGGGGGCTCACAGGCCTGCCTGACTCCAAAGCTGCTGTTTTCTCCTCCTTTTGTCTTGCTTAGCATATTGGGTGACATGCATACAGAAAAGTATATAAACACATGTACAGTGACAAGAAAGGTGAGAAAGAAAACACCCAGGGACACCACCCCGGTCAAGAGCTAGAACATCGACAGCCCCCGAAGCCCCCAGCGCCTCGGAGCATAACCCCCTCCCCAGCAGAGTGACCAATGTCCCGCCTGGCGCAACGATGAGCCTGCTTTTCCTTATGGCTTTACCACTCAGGCATGCGCCCCAAACAACGTGGTTTTTTTTTTTTTTTAAATATATTTTATTGATTTTCTTACAGAGAGGAAGGGAGAGAGATAGAGAGTCAGAAACATCGATGAGAGAGAAACATCGATCAGCCGCCTCCTGCATATCTCCTACTGGAGATGTGCCCGCAACCCAGGTACATGCCCTTGACCGGAATCGAACCTGGGACCTTCCAGTCCGCAGACCGACGCTCTATCCACTGAGCCAAATCGGCCTCGGCAACAACGTGGGTTTTGTGTTGCCTGTTTTTGAACTTTCTATAAGTGGGATTATGCTGTTTATGTTACTTTATATCTTCTTTCATTCTTTCTTTTCTTTTTTTTTTTTCTTCTTTTATTCTTGCATTCTGTTATGTGGAACACGCGTTCATTCATTTTCATCACTACATAATGTTTTCTTAAAAAATATTTTTATTGATTTTTTACAGAGAGGAAGGGAGAGGGATAGAGAGTTAGAAACATCGATGAGAGAGAAACATCGATCACCTGCCTCCTGCACACTCCCCACTGGGGATGTGCCTGCAACCAAGGTACATCCCCTTGACCGGAACCGAACCTGGGACCCTTGAGTCCGCAGGCCGAAGCTCTATCCGCTGAGTTAACCAGTTAGGGCACTACATAATGTTTTATTGTAAGCCCACTCCAATGTATGAGCTACTCTGCAGTTGAACATTTGGGTTTTTCCCCACTCAGACTGTTAGAACGACACACCCAAGAACATGGTTCTAATTATTCCTGCGCTGCTTTGCCTCCCCCAGCCTCAGTTTCTTCTGTTAAATGCTGATAACCCGTGGCCAGGCCTGGTGTACAGGTGTGGTACTTGGGAGTGGGCATTCCCTTGAACTCATGACCTATTAACTCGGACCCTCAGGGGCGAAGGGAGCCAGTGCTGGGGGACAGTGAGGGGGGATTTTGCCTTTTCACCCATCCCTGACTCAGATCCTCATCCTCTCCCACATTTCTAGGGCTGAGTGGGGGGTGATGTTGAGCCAGTGATGGGTGTATGTGTGTGACCTTCCGCCCTTTGCCCCCAGCTCTGGGAAGGTCTGACGGAACTGGTGACGGCCACCAGCAACTACGGCAACTACCGGCGGCGGCTGGCAGCCTGCGTGGGCTTCCGCTTCCCCATCCTGGGCGTGCACCTCAAGGACCTGGTGGCCCTGCAGCTGGCACTGCCTGACTGGCTGGACCCTGCCCGGACCCGACTTAACGGGCCAAGATGAAGCAGCTGTTTAGCATCTTGGAGGAGCTGGGCCATGGTGACCAGCCTCCAGCCACCAGTGCAGGCCAACCCTGACCTGCTGAGCCTGCTCACGGTGAGGGCAGGCACCAGGCTGACAATCACGCGGGCCCTGGGTTCCCACATGGCTGCAGGCCTGGCCGGGGGCCCTTGGTTTGGAGCAAGGGACTGAGATCCAGCCTGGGCTCCGGGCTTGGAGTGAATTCTGAGATGGGCTCCAGGCTCCAGGCTCCAGGCAGGACTGTGGACTGAGGTCTGCTCTCAAGGTTGGCGTGTGGGTCCTGGGTTGAGTTACCAGCAGTTCTGGGCTTGACCTTGGACCCGGTTTTGAGGTCTAGGGTGGGAGCTGGGTTCTAATCTAGGTCTGAGCCAGGTTCTAGGCATTGGGCTGGGGCTTAGCTTTTTGGTTTAGAGGGATTATTAGCTACCCCCAGGCTCTGGACTGGAGTCTGAGCTGGATTGGATTCTGAATGCTAGGTTGGGTTCTAGGTTGGGGGTGAATTTGAAGTCTTGGCTGGGTTCTGACCTGGATTCTTTTTTTAAAATTTTATTTTATTAACAGAGAGGGGGAGGGGGAGAGAGAGAGAGAGAAGAGAGAGAAACATCAACACGAGAGAAGCATTTATCAGTTGTCTCCCATATGCACCCGACCTATTGGTGTACAGGATGATGCGCCAACCCACGGAGCCACACCGGCCAGGACCTGACCTGGCTTCTGGCTGAGGCCTTGACAGTGCACTTTGCTCGAGGTTTAGGGGGAGCTTGGCCTGTGGTCTGTGTGCTGGGCTGGCATGTGGCTGCTGGGGTGTGCTCTCAGCTGGCCTTGTCCTGAGCCTGTCTTCTGGCCTGGGCTCGGGCTGAGCTGCAGTCTCTGCTGGACCTGTGACCTGGGCTCCAGGCAGTGGGCTCCTGAGAGCAGCCGGGCCTGTGGCTGACAGACCTGTGTGTCGCAGGTGTCGCTGGATCAGTATCAGACGGAGGACGAGCTCTACCAGCTGTCCCTGCAGCGGGAGCCGCGCTGCAAGTCCTCGGTGAGAAGGGGACTCTCCTTCCCCACTCCTCCCCCCAGCCATACCCCCCCCCCACGCCCCCTGCCCCAGTCCAGGATGTGAGGGCCTTTATTTGATGGGGAGTTTTCCCAGTGGGAGGGGTTAGGTGGGTGTGGGTGGTCCCAGGGCAGGCTCAAACTGAGGCTCAAACTGAGCAGCTGCCCCACCCCTCCTGCCTGTTGTGCAGGCTCCCTTACCCCTGGCTTCTCCTCTCCGCTCCCTGGGCTCTGGGCTCCCCCACCTCTGGCTCTCGCTCAGGCCTGACCATTCCCACAGCCAACCAGCCCCATCAGCTGCACCCCGCCGCCCCAGGCCCCTGTGCTGGAGGAATGGACCTCAGCGGCCAAACCCAAGCTGGACCAGGCACTCGTGGTGGAGCACATCGAGAAGATGGTGGAGGTGAGACCCTGCGGCAGGCTCTGAAGCCTTAGGACGCTGGTTTTGCCAAGTTCAAGGGCCAGCACTTGCTCTCCAGAAGGCATGGGCTATGGGAGAGGGAGGTGGGGGCGGGGGATGGACAGCTGCCCACATCTGGACACCCTTTCACACGGACTGAGAGCGCAGGCAGGATGAGCTGATGGTGCTTTTTTCTCCTGTCCTCTGCGTCCCTCTGTGTCCCCAAGTCTGTGTTCCGGAACTTTGACGTCGACGGGGATGGCCACATCTCTCAGGAAGAGTTCCAGATCATCCGTGGGAACTTCCCTTACCTCAGCGCCTTTGGGGACCTCGACCAGAACCAGTGAGGAGGGCTGGGGGCCGGGGAGGGGGAAGGCAAGCTCACTTCCCCTTGGGGTTCAGTTTCCTTCCGTGCACGGTCAGGCCATTGGACCAGACGCTCTTGGCAGAGAAAGCTACCCTGTGGGAAGGACCTCTTACGTGGGGTCACAGGGCTCCTGAAAGCAGCCAGGCCTGTGGCTCACCCATCCCCACAGATGGGGCTCCACCGGCATCTTACAAAGACGGTGGCCTGGGGACTGCTTCTCACCAATGCCGTTTCATTTGCGAGGCTCCCAGCTGGCACCCAGTGTGGGCAAGTGGAGTCCCTGGGTAGCCTGTTTTAATGAATAGATAAGAAAGGCCTGTAATTAGCACCCACTTGCTTATCAACAATTCACAAGCTGACAATTTGGACAAACAGCTGGTTGTCTGAGGTAGGTTAAATGTGCCCCCTGCAACCATAATCATATCTGTTTTGCTGAACAGATAAAATTCCAATCAAAATTTACAGGTCAAGATATTTTTAAATGTTGATCCGTATTTAAAAACCTGGTTTTTCCCATAGTGCAAAAATCCCTGGTTTAAAAAAATCAGGTGGTAAAATAGATTTGTAATAAACAAAGTGTACAAAGTAAGAAGTGAAAAGTTGCCTTCCTCCTTTCCTAGCTGAAGAGGTTATTATCATAACTTCCTAGTAAGCCCCTTGGCAGGGTTCCTGGTTTGGCAATACGCATATCCTTCCAGTCTTTTTTTCTTTTCTTTCATGCATGTGCAAATCGACAGATTTTGTTTGCCTGTGTTTGTGTCACGGACAAACAGAATTATAGCATAAATCCAGCTCTGCTCATAGTGTTTGTTGTAACTGTTTTGTTTCTCCACCCAGAGTTGAGACAGAGTTCCATGTTATCTCCCTGGGGGGGCGGGGGGGGAGGTTCAGGTCACACTTTCAGGGAGGATGCAGCCCTCAGAGACCTTTGAGGCACAGCTTCAAGCTGGAGTCTCAGCCTTAGCTCCCCACCACCTGCCAGCCCCCGGCCTTGGACCTCCCCTGGTTGGGTATCAAAACCCAGCACCTGGCCCTGGCTGGTTGCCAGCTAGATCCCCAGTAGGGGGCGTGCAGGAGGCAGCTGATTGATGTTTCTCTCCCTCTCCCTTCCTCTCTCTCTCAAATCAATACAAATATATTTAAACACACGCACATACACACACACACACACACACCACCACCAACAGCACAACAGCAGCAACAGCAGCAACAGCAATCACAATAAAACCAGCACCTGGCTCGCCAGGAGGGAGACCAGCAACCCAGTGTCAGGTCCCAACTCACTGCCTCAGCTTGACGCTCCTTCTTTGGTTCTGGAACTTGGGGGTTTCCATTATTTTTCTTTCAAACTCACTATGCATTTAAAGCTATTTTTTATATTTCATCAGCACCTAGATCAGCGGTTCTCAACCTGTGGGTCGCGACCCCTTTGGCGGTCGAACAACCCTTTCACAGGGGTCGCCTAAGACCACCCTGCATATCAGATATTTACATGACGATTCATAACAGTAGCAACATTACCGTTATGAAGTAGCAATGAAAACAATTTTATGGTTGGGTCACAACATGGGAAACTGTATTTAAAGGGCCAGAAGGTTGAGAACCACTGACCTAGATGTTTGTAGCAGTAAGGTTTTCAGGTGTTTTTTTTTAGTCACTATCTTGGCAGAACCGCATGCCATGCTTTTTTTGCTTTAGTTTTCCACTTAAACCTTTATCGTGGACATGTCTTCATGCCGATTCATGCAGGACCACGTCATTCTTTAGAGCAGCGTCAGAGTAATCCCTTACCTCGCCATCCTTCCGCGGATGGAGGTGTAGGTTGTGCCCAGCGTCCGCTACTAATATAGGCCGGGCTGCTGTGGACATCTTCGCGGCCAGGCACTCAGGCCACTGTTTCTGTAGGAGAAATTCCTAGAAGTGGGATAATTGAATCAAAAGATATGCACATTCTAAATTAGGAGAGAGACTGCCAAAGTGACCTCAGGCAGGGTGGTGCCAGCTTGCGCCCTTGGCAGCAGCGAACGGGTGCCCATTTCCCAGCTTCCCTGCCAACCTCGGAATCTATAATAAGCTTTACAGTTTTGCCAGTTTAATTGGCAAAGGGTGTCTTGGTTAAATCCGTGTCTCTTCAATACTAGTGGGGGTAGGATGTCTTTTCATATGTTTATTGGCCACTTATATTTCTTCTGTTAATTGCCTGTTCATAGTCTTTGTCCATGATTCCACTGGGTTTGTTGGTCTTTTTCCTCATTGATTTTTAGAATCTCTGTTAATGGATGTTAACCCTTCGCTGTCGAATGTGTTTGCAAATATTTTCCTCCAGTCTGTCATTGGTGTTGTCTTCTCCCGTATAAAAATTTTTAAAAATTTTGTGTGTTCAGTATGTCAGTCTTTTTCTTTGTAGCTTCTTAGATTTGTGTTGTGTGTAGAAAGGCCCTCACCCCCTCAAGATTACAAAATGATTCTCTTAAACCTTTTCAGGTTCTTCGATAATTTTTATTATTTTACATTAGTGCTCTCAGTTCAGTGGGAATTTTGTTTCCATGCACAGTATGAGGCAGGAATCCAGGCGTCTGTTTTTCCCTAACCGGCCAGTTGTTCCAATGCCCCTGAACTTGAAGGACCACCCGGACCCCACCATGGAGCCCAGATCCCATGGGTGGAGGTTTGCAGCAAGGACCAGCCATCAGCAGACACAGCTCCGGGTAGCCCGGGGCCCAGTGACTACCCAGACACTGTCCTAAATGCTTCATGTGCGCTATCTCAATCCTCACCGCCCCCCTCCTGCCCCCTGAGGTGCAGGGACGATCATTACCCTCATTTAGAGAAGAGGAAACTGAGGCACAGAGAGCTCTAACCAGCCGGAGGTCGCATAGCCGGGAGGTAGTGCAGCCAGATGGGAGTGGAGGGCTGTGGATCTGCAGAGCGCATCTCACTCTTTCCTAATCCGAGAAAGGGGTTCTGCGGGCAGCCCTGGAGAAGGGGGAGCACTGGCCACAGGGGTCTTTCCCGCAGGGTTATGGGCGCTCCTGGCCCCAGAACTCCCTAGAGACCTCTTTTTTTAAAAAAAATATTTTATTGATTTTTTACAGAGAGGAAGGGAGAGGGATAGAGAGTTAGAAACATTGATGAGTGAGAAACATCAATCAGCTGCCTCCTGCACGCCCCCTACTGGGGATGTGCCCGCAGCCAAGGTACATGCCCTTGACCAGAATCGAACCTGGGACCCTTGAGTCCGCAGGCCGACGCTCTACCCACTGAACCAAACCGGTTAGGGCCCCAGAGACCTCTTTAATCCGCGGGGCTCTGAGCTGGTGCTTGTCAGAGCTCAGGGTGGGAAGCAGGGGCTGATGACCGGGGAGAGAGCACAGCGCTTGGCGTGTGCACACCGGCTCTGTGAAGTGGGCAGGGCAGGACGACAATCCCCGTTTTCTGGGGGGGGAAACCCAGAAGTGACAGGCCCGAGACCACACAGCTGGTTAGCAGCAGCCGCTACAACTGCCTGACGCCAGCCCAGTGCTCTTTCTCTTCCCTGCACCAGGGCTCCAAACCAGGAGTGTGGTGAGGACCTGGTGTTTGGGAGGGGTTTTCCCAGTGGGTGGGTGGTCTGGGGCGGGCTCCAACGGAGGTGCCCCCTCCCCCGACAGGGATGGCTGCATCAGCCGCGAGGAGATGATCTCCTACTTCCTCCGCTCCAGCTCCGTGCTGGGCGGCCGCATGGGCTTCGTGCACAACTTCCAAGAGAGCAACTCCTTGCGCCCTGTTGCCTGCCGCCACTGCAAGGCCCTGGTGAGCCCCCGCCCAAGCCACACCCGCCAGCCCCGCCATCACCCACCCACGCCCCGCC
>NW_005871609.1:491443-499304 GCF_000147115.1 Myotis lucifugus | reverse complement strand
CTTGGTGACAGCCCCGCCACTGCCTGTGCCCACACTCAGCCCCGCCCGCCGCCTCCACAGGACGGAGCGCCGCATGGCACAGGGGCCGGAGCGGACTCCAGTGCCCCGAGCTGGAGCTGGCCTTGGGCAGCGTGGCTAACCTCCCAGCGCCTCGTGTCGCCTGTAAATGGGGACGATAGTAGAACACCACCCTTTCGCTGCTGGGAGGTTAGCTCACTCGCAGTGTGAAGCTCACTGCAGCGCCTGCACAGTCAGTTCTCCACACGTCAGCTGCTACTCTTTTTTTTCCTTTATTATTATTCTTAATCCTCACCTAAGGATATTTTTTCTATTGATTTTTAGAGAGAAACATCAGTGTGAGAGAAACACATCTATTGGTTGCCTCCTGCATGAGCCCCAACCAAGCCCAAGCCAGGGAGGAGCCTGCCACCAAGGTACGTGCCCTTGGCTGGAATCGAACCAGGGACCCTTGGTCCACAGGCCGAGGCTCCATCCCCTGAGCCAAACTGGCCAGGGGTTAGCTGCTATTCTTATCATTATTATTGCTGTTGTCACAGCATTTCAATGCTGGGTTGCTATTATTTGTCTCTGTGCCTAAGTCACTCCAGAGGCTCCGAGGAACTGAGTTTTTTTTAAAAAAAATATGTTTTTAATGATTTGAGAGAGAGGGAGAGGGAGAGGGAGAGGGAGAGGGAGAATCATAGATCAGCTGCCTCCTGCATGCCCCCTACTGGGGATCGGGCATGTGCCCTGACCAGGAATTGAACCGTGACCTCCAGGTTCATAGGTGGACACTCAGCCACTGAGCCAGCCAGCCGGGCCGATTCCTATTCGCCTCAGCATCCCTGGCCCCAGACACCATGCGGCACCCGGTGGGCACTCACGGCGTCTGCAGGAGGAAGGAAGGCACCGGGGTCCCCGCCCCAGCAGCAGACGCCTGCAGTGGGCTTGAGCGGGACCAGACTCCACTGTGGGCCTCACCTAGCACCACCCAGATTTGGCGAGCTCGCCAGTGACCGCAGAGCCACGTCAGGGGGCAACCCCAGGGAAGCCCAGCCACGTGGATCATTTCTAGCGGAAAACTGGTCTCACGTGCTTCCGTCGTGTGTGCAGCGGGCTGCCCGGCACGTCCGCTTTGCCAGCTCTGTCCTCCCCACACGCAGCCCTGGCCGTCTCCTCTCTCGTCACTCACAGCCTCCCTCCAGCTGAGGACGATGCTGCCACGGCCTCCCGAGCCCGCTGTCCACCTCGGCCCACAGCCGGGGAGCCGGCGGCCTCTCACAGCGCCTCGGCCACGGCCAGCGTCTCCTCCCTCCTCCTCTTCCACCAGGTTTGCAGCGGCTTCAGCTTCCTCCCACCTCCTGCCACAGCCAGGCCTGACCTCTGCACCCCAGAATCCGTCTTCCCCTGAGCCACCCTCGTCCTGGCCATGAGCCGCTCCTTCCCTCAGGTAGACAGGCTCTCCAGCGGCCTCCCCAGGGAGCCCTCACTCCACGTGGAGGTCACCTTCCTCCGCCCCAGCTCCACACCCAAGCTGGCCCTGCTGTTTTGACCATTAGGCTAATGTAGCAGTAACGCTTCTTGAACACCGGGGGCAGCAGAGGTCAACAGTTCAGGTGTTCAAGTCTCAGCTGACCTTACCCTCGTCCTGTGACCTCAGTGGGCAGGTGGCTTAACTTCTCTGTACCTGTTTCCTCACTGTAACACGAGGGTGACAACAGCATCCACTCCTCCGATCACCGGCCACCATGGTGGACAGCGCCCGGGCACAGGAAATGCTTTCATAAAGGTCACCTGGTACTGAGCACCTGCTCGCTTAGCGTCTCACAGAAACCCAGGCGGCAGGCACCCCCCAGGCTCCCAGGAAGGAACTGAGCTCAGAGCGATCCAGTGCCCTGTCTACGGATATGAAGATAATGACCACGGCGGCCTGGAGCCCAGACCGGCTTCCGCAGTTCATCTCTGGCAGCGCCACACACTCCTGCTCTGCTGCTGAGATGTCTAGTAACTCGGCAGAGCGGACGGTCTCATGCGCGGGCTCCCGGAGCCTCTGTCCAGCACGCCTGCCAGACAGGCGCCCGGCAGCGAGAGGCACTGCGCGGGTGCTCCTGCGACAGCCGGGGCGCACTCAGCTGCTGCACCAGCATGAAACTCCCGTAAAGCAATCTAGCGCACAGCTCTCCAGCCCACCTCCCACCAGAAGGTCCATGAGTGGTCTGATCGGAAATTAGCACTTGGATCCCTGAACAGGGCTGTCCGCATGCCCGGGCTGGACCGTTCTTAAAGGGCCACAAATTCACTGGCCCGTGGCTTCCTTCTTTTTTTATTTTTTTATTTTTTCCTCCTGATTCCTTCCCCTGACCCCTCCTCTGCTCCCTCTGGCCCAGTGCCAAGCAGCAAGCCTCCCCCCACCCAGAGACCATTCCTCAGCCAGCCCCCCCCCACCCCCCACTGCCACACACACACATTTCAAAACGTCAGTGGTTTGGGTTCCAGGAAGCCAGACAGATTCAACTTTCTGCCCCCGCCCCGACCCCCCCCCCACACTGCCCTCCATCTCTTCTAATGTCATCATCCACCAGATTCCAAGGGCCAGGGGCCCCAGGAGGACCCCTGAAGGGAGCATTCAGTCCCAGCACCCCACCTGTGCAGCAGCTTCCAACACCCACAGACTGCACATGGAGCTCCCCCCGCCCCTCAAACACACACACACACACAGGGCCACTGGAAAGCTATCCAAACACAAACTGCCTCCCCAAACGCCGGGCATTCCTAAACAACACTCAGCACTTCTGAGCCAGCGCCGGCAGTCCCCAGCAGCCTCTTGGCCCACGCCCCAAGCCCAGGACGCGGAGGGGAGGCAGGTCTGCGGGCCTCCTCCGGCTGCACTGGGGACCCTCCAAGCATGCGACGCGCGGTGTGCAATCTGACTTACCCAGAGAGAAAAAGAGACCGAGCCCCGTGAGGCCGAAGGCAGGGCGAGGGAGCCAGGCATGTCTGTGCATTTCCAGAGCCTGGGAGCACTGGGATGAGGGCGAGGGGGCCGAGGGCTACGCGGGAGGAATTGTTAGGGTACACGGGAGTACTGCAATGACACACACGGCATTAAGGAAGCTTTATTTCCATCTCTCTAATATGGCCGGCCTGTATGTTGCTGCTAAAAAGAACGAGGGAGTGTGTGAGGGAGAGAGAGAAAAGGGGGATGGAGTAAATCTTGCGGTTGTTGGATTTCAAACGGCAGGTGGGAGGGCGTAAAAAAGTCTTTCTGAAAAGAAGCAAGTTCCCCGGAAATGTTTACCCTCGAAAACAAGAACTAAAGCAGACCCTGCCTTTCTTCTTGGTTGGGTTTTGAAAGCTGTTAGAGGAACCCCTTTATTTCAAAGCTGCTGTCAGGGTGAGGGGACACCCCAAAAAAGGAGACACTTGTTCATGTTATTTGGAAAGCATTCGGGGAAGTGAGTCAGGAGACTTTGGGGAAGTAGGGACTTCCTCATTATTCTGGCATTTTCACTGAAATCAGAGTATGTCAAAGCGAGCTGGTGCGAACGCACCTAAGCGGTCTTACAGGGGATGTAAGGCACACCCACAGCCGTGCGGGGAGGGGCCATGCTAACCTGATGAGCTCGGGGAGGCCTGCATTGCGGCCTTGCCACCTAGAGCCCCAGAATAACCACAGAAGGTGGTCTGAAATCAAAACTGTTTAACTAAAAGCCGTTTAAGGCAGGTGTCATGTCCGAGGCTAGAATCTTCCCTGATAAAGGCCGGTCTTTTTATTGTTGAGAGAACACACATGTTCCCCACTTTTCTCCCCTTTGCCCCCCTCTGCCAGCTCCCGCCCACCCCAGGCCTTCACCACACTATGGTGTGTGTCTGTGGCTATGTATGTATGCACATCCTTGGTCACCTGCTCCCACCCACCGCCCTCTGAGAGCTGTCATTCTGTGCCAGGCGCCGTGCCTCTGGGTCATTTGTCAGTTTCTTTTATTCATTAGATTCCACACATGAGGGAGATCACGTGACACTTGTCTTTCTCTTACTGACTTACTTCACTTGGCAGAATGCTCTCCAGGTCAGAGATCCTTCATTGTTACTGCTGCATAGTATTCCATGGTGTAGATGTACCACGGCTTTTTATCCACTCATCTACTGATGGGCACTTGGGCTGTTTCCAGACCTTAGCTATTGTAAATTGTGTTGCTATGAACATAGGGGTGCATGTATGTATCCTTTCTGATTGGTGCTTCGGGTCTCTTAGTATACATTCCTAGAAGTGGGATCACTGGGTCAAATGGCAGTTCCATATTTAATTTTTTGAGGAAACTCCATACTGTTCTCCATAGTGGCTGCACCAGTCTGCATTCCCACCAACAGTGCACAAGGGTTCCTTTTTCTCCGCATCCTCGCCAGCACTTATCAGTTGTTGATTTGTTGATGGTAGCCATTCTGACAGGTGTGAGGTGATACCTCATTGTGGTTTTAATTTGCATCTCTCTGATGATCAGTGACTTTGAGCATTTTTTCATGTTCTGTACATTCTCTTTGGAGAAGTGTCTATTCAGGTCTTTTGCCCATTTATTTTTTTTTAAGTTGGGTTATTTGTCTTTCTTTTGTTGAGCTATATCAGTCCTTTATATATTTTGGAAATTAACCCTTATCAGATGTGTCACTGGCAAATATGTTCTCCCATTCCGTGGGTCGCCTGTTCATTTTGTGATGGTTTGGTGTTTGCTGTGCAGAGCTTTTTAGCTTCATGTAGCCCCACTTGTTCATTTTCCCCTTTGTTTCTCTTGCCCTAGGAGACGTATCAGCAACATTCTTTTAAAGATAGAGGAAAAGGGTAATAAGCCAAGGAATATGGCCGTGTTTGGAATGGAAAAGGCAAGGGATGCTCCCCTACAGCCTCCAGAAAGCAATGCAACTCTGCCTCTGCCTTGGTTTTAGCGACGTGAGACCAGTGTCAGACTCCTAACCGACAGAACCGTAGGATAATAAGTTTGTGTTGTGAAAACCAAACAGCCCAGCCAGTGTGGCTCAGTAGTTGAGCATCAACCCATGAACCTGGAGGTCATGGTTCCATTCCTGGTCAGGGCACATGCCTGGGTTTTGAGCTCAATCCCCAATCCGGGGTGTGTGGGAGGCAATGGATCAATCATTCTCTCCCATCATGGGTGTTACTATCTCTCCCTCTCCCTTCCTCTCTCTGAAATCAATTTAAAAAAAAACCACTCTTCAATGGTTTCCATGCTCAAATAAAGGTCACTCTTTACCTCAATGGAGCCTGTCTGTGGTCTTTTGCATCTAACAGGCCTTTGGAATGTCAGGGTAACTTCCCTTCCTCCAGACCCCGCAGGGCACAGCCACTGCACCAGAGCAGAGACTACAAATGCCCTTGTTGTTATTTTTATGTTGTTAACTGTTAACTACTATCCTGTACCCACTGTTAGACCCGAGCGAGGACGAAGGGCGGGTACAGAAGGTCACCAGTGCAGAAAGCTCCAGGTGCCCAGCAAGGGGCAAAGCTGGGAAAACAAGCGCCTCACCCCCAGGGTGACCTCTCCTCCCCTCCCACATCACTGGTCCTGCGGTTTGGACCCCGATCTCTCATATCCCTGTGAGGCGGTTTAGACCCCTGACCTTCCCTCCCTAGAGATAACATCAAGGCCTCAGTTGCCTTTCGGCTCCAGGCCCAGAAAAGCAGCAAAACCAGACAAGTGACACCGTGGCTGCCTCAGGACCAACTCTACTGACCAATGACCCCTGGCCCTGGTGCTGACCAATCAGCGGAGACCACGACCCTGAAAGAGCTCACCTGGGAAGCAGGTGAATTTTCTATTAAGGCCCTGAGCCCTCCCCTAGGATTCCCACCAGCAGGAGAGAGAACTATGCTCAGAGCAAAGGACCCCATGTGCACTCCCCCTCCAAGGAGCAGGCCCGCCATTCCCTTCCCCTCTCCTTCCCCCACAGGCACGTCTCCTCCAACCTCTAAGGGCCTCCATGAGACTGCAACCAGGGAGCCGTGGACAGTAGTAGCTAGTCCCGGGCTAAACCCCTGAAGCGGTCTCCAGCCCCATCCCCATCCCCTTTTCCTTAAATAAATTCAATTTTCTTTAATCACCATCTGAGATGCACCACTGACCTTAACCTTTCACCCCCTGTGTATGTGTCTGTCTATCATTTCACTTTTTATCCAATCCCAGAGACGCCCTCTCCTTCCACTTTGCTTCCTCCCGCCTCCCTGACCTGTCACCAATGGGTCTCCTGTGCCCCATTATGTCTCCTCTGTTGGTTGAATGTATAAAACAAGGTGGGAACTGCCGTTCCCTGGGGCATTATCTCCATGAGGTGAGACTTTGCTTCCCTGTCCACAGTTTGGCTCAAATAAACTCACAGAAGTTCTCCACAGGTTTGAATGCTTCTTACGTGGGCAGTAAAAAGACATTCCCGAGACAATTGGGGGGAAATGCATATAGTCTGTGTAATTGATTACATTAATGTAAGTTTATTAATTTTGTTAGGTATGAAAAGTGTTGTGCTATGTGCTCTGAGAGCTTTATCTGTCACACGCCAGAAATTTTACAGGTAAAATGATATGATACCTGGAATTTGCTTGGAGATATTCCAGGGGGACAGGCAGGAGGGAGGTGGTGTCAGTGTTGGAACTGGTGGTGGGGCCACGGTTCATGACAGTTCTCTCGTCTGTTGCATATGCTTGACATTTTTCTTTAAAAAGGAAGGAAAAATAGGCTAAAACCAAGAGTAGGAGAGCTTGGGGTGGAGTCCCAAGGGCCTCTAAGCAGAGAAGATCACCCCACTTTCTGGGAAGACATTTAAGTAGGTTCTCAGGCGGCGGCCACATGCGGCCGGACGGGCTGCCGATGCCCCACGCGGAGCAGCTGCTATTCTGAGCATTAACGCTGCACCCAGCTCCTTCCACGCGATTCCTCAGCTTGTAACCCCGGGGAAGGTGGCTTCTTCTTCATCTTTTTTTTTTTATTCCAATGAGGAAAGAGCGGTTGGCAGGTCTTAGCCACCTGGGGTTATTTGTGTATGTGTGTGTTTTAAATATATATTTTTTATTTCAAAGAGGAAGGGAGAGAGAGAGGAAGAGAGAGAGAGAGAGAGAGAGAAACATCAATGATGAGAGAGAATCATTGATCAGCTGCCTCCTGCATATACCCCACTGGGGATTGAGCCCACAACCAGGGCACATGCCCTGACCTGGAATCGAACCAGTGACCTCCTGGTTCATAGGTCGACGCTCAACCACTGAGCCAGGCCGGCCGGGCCTAGCCACCAGTTTGACATGTGTACAGTAGCCAGGTAGTCAGAGCTGGGGTTCACGGCGTCTGTGTGGAGCACTGGGCATTCCCAGCATGCCGCACTGCCACCAAGAGGGGGGCCTGGCCTCGGCTTGTCTAGGGCCACAGAGGGGCCAGGGCCCTGCCTGTGCTGAAGAGGAAGGAGCCAGGGCAGGGCCTGCAGGAACAGGGCAGGCGGGCTCAGGGCTCAGCTCAGAGCAGACACTCAATACACAGGAGCTGCGTGGCTGCACAGCCCATCCCCGCCCCCGTGAGTGGGTGAACGAATGGATCTGGAGAGGGAGTGAGGGGAAGCAGCCATCATGGTGAAGGTAGTGGGGCCCAGCCTCGGCCTCTGGGTCAGAAGGGGGAGGGAAGGAGGCCAGGTGTGGGTGGCAGGTGCTGGAGCCAGAGGGCTGACGGAAATGCTGGGGCTCTCTCTCCGCTGAGAGGTGTCCATGCCTGGACCTTATACAGACTCTGTCCTCAGGTACTCGTCGTCGGTACGGCTCTCGCTGGCTCATCCCAGGACACACAGCCCATGGGGAATGAAAATCAGGGAA
>NW_005871609.1:482176-491343 GCF_000147115.1 Myotis lucifugus | reverse complement strand
AGCAGGCTCCTCCCGGCTGCCCCCCCCGCCCCCCACCTGCAGCCCAGCCCCTGCTGCCTGTGCAGCCAGGGCCTTGCTGCGGCTCAGCCTCCTTCAGGTCCCAGGCTGCACCCAGCCGCCCAGGCTGCCGCAGGCACATGTCAGCCGGAGAGTTTTGGTTTGACGTGGCCGGCCTCCTCCTTTTTCGTAATGCAGCTGAGGGTGCCGTGCGGCCCAGGGAAGCCGCTTCTCCCGCTCACTTGGTCTCACACTGGGTCCAGGAGCTTCCATTTGGGGACATTTGAGATAAGAAGTGGATCCAACCCTGGTCAGGGTGTGGCTCAGCTGGTTGAGCATCGTCCTGTGCACCAAACAGTTGCCGGTTCCATTCCTGGTCAGGCCACATGCCCAGGCTGCAGGCTTGATGCCCAGCAGGGAGCAGGCAGCAGGCAGCCAATTGATGTCTCTCCCTCTCCCTTCCTCTCTCTCTAAAGTCAATAAAAACATTTTTTTTAATTTTAAAAAGAAAAAAGAAGTGTATCCAGAAGTTCCCTCTGCTTCCATTCAGTATTTGACCAAGAGAAACCAGGTACGTGATGTACAGCAGAAGGGTCAGAGGTGCTGAATCAGGGGCGAGGTCCCTCACAGTGTGACGCAGAGGAGGGCTCCCCAGAACCCCCCTCCCCCGCCCACCGCTCACTTGAGCCTCCGATGCCCTTTTGCCCCCGAAGAGTAGGTCTTCCCAGGAGTAATGAAACCCGGGAAGCAGGAAGTCAGAGTTACTTTGCAGAATGAAACACCAAAACCAAAATGGGCTGCATTTCTACCAAGTACCACACATCCTGCAGATTTTACCAGACGACACTCAGGTACCTGCTCTGCTGGTCTTACACGTAACCCAGAGGAAGATGGTTGTCGGCTTCGGAACGCCTACCTGAGGCACAGAGAGCCTCCCTCGCTGCACTGGCCTTCGAGCCTCACTTCTCAGAGCGCGGTCCCCAGGCCGGCATTGCCCCACCACCTGGAAGCTCCTTAGAAACAGCGACTCACAGAGCCCAGCTCAGACCCAACCAATCAGAATCTTCATTTCTAACAAGAGCTCCAGGTTATGCCTGAGCACAGTAAAGTCTGAGAAGTATTGCCTTCAGCGAATATGAAAAAGTTTGCAGCCCAGAGCAAGGGGCCGGGTTTGGGGGTTGGAGAAACGGGACTGGTGAGCAGGAGCAAGCTGAGGGGTAAATGCTGGCCTCGGGGACCTGCAAACACCGCGCTGGCTCAGGACACCAGGGCTTGGCGGCTTGGCGGCTGGTGGGGGTCGGCCGCTCCCCTCTCCACTCTGGCCCACGCACGTCCCAACCATCCCATTCCAGGGGAGGTTCTCTCACCCACATGGGGCTTCACCTCTGGTGTCTGTGTCTCGGCAGCCCCTCCTCCAGGAACACCCTCCCCTCCATAGGGGCACCTATAACCTGGTAGATAGAGCATCTGAATTAATCTGAAACGTAATCATATTATTTAGATCTTAGAACACATATACTTATGTGACTAGGGGCTTAAGTTTCTTATATATGAACTAGAGCCCCAGTGCACAAAATTCGAGCAAGGGTAGGCTTTCACAGCCTAGGCTGCGGCCCCAACCCCCACCCACTGGTCGTTCGGGAAGGTCCTTCCACTGTCCAGTCTGATTAGCATGTTAGCTCTTTATTGTATAGGATGGGGGGTAAGTTTTTCTTAAAGCTTCCTTTTCCAGACCTTTGGGAAGCAATTAGGGAGGTGACTCAGCTGTGAACCCACCAAGCAGAACCGATAAGCAGGGTCAGGGTCAGGAGTCAAACCATCATCTCAACATCATCTCATCGCCTGATGACTAGTTACAATAGCTGACGTCTGCGGGCCCCCCGGCCTGCACGTAGCTGTACTCCTCACCCCAGCCCCTTCCCCTATATACTCTTGCCCCCTGTGCCTTGCAGGAAGGCAGGATTTGATGCTTGTAAGCGCCCTGTCTTCTTGGTTGGCTGGCCCCAATAAACGCCTCATATGATTCAATCCCTCCTTCGTGAGTGGCCACAGCGACAGGCAGCCGGAGCCCGCCCGGGGGCTTCCCGGTAACACTCTCTTGCCTGCTCAGCCAACTCCTAGTCTTCCTTTAAGTATCTGCTGCAGGGTCACCAACTTCCCGTCTTCTACTCACCTCCTCTCTCTTTGCTCCTGTGACACGGGGAACACTCACTCATTTGTTTATCAAGTCCCTCATCCAACAAACTCGAATATCTATTTAATGCCCCGTACGTGCCAGGCACCCAGCTGGAAACTGGAGACCCAGCAACGAGTGAGCCA
Organism: Myotis lucifugus; assembly: GCF_000147115.1. NCBI lineage: Eukaryota > Metazoa > Chordata > Mammalia > Chiroptera > Vespertilionidae > Myotis > Myotis lucifugus. The sequence goes on along the minus strand of NW_005871609.1, from coordinate 489,027 downwards.
CAGCTCGCCCCGAGAGCTCCCAGTCCAGATGGGGAGACAAAGGCCTAAGCTCTCCACAGAGCGAGGAGCACAGCCCGTTGCCAAGGACGGACACAGGCGCTCCTGGCATTTCTCGGGCCCGTGCCGACCAGCGGAGAGTGCTGTCCTCTTTGTTGACACTCCCCACCTCCCAGGCAGACTGAGCTCTGTGAGGACAGGGATGTGTCTTACAGTTCTGAGTCCGTGCTGGGCCTGGCCTCGTCCCCCAGCAAATGCGCATGAACAAATGCCTGTTTTACATCCAGAGAAAGGGAGCACCCTGCCACCCTGGCCTCACACAGCCTCGCACAGGTGGGCCAGGTGGGAGCAGGTGCGGCTCCTGGGCACGCGGGGCCTCTCCGGCCCTGGGAACTGTTCAAGGACGGATTGTCCCCACGGGGTCCCTGCTGACCCGACATAGGTCTCTAAGAGCTTAGGAGCTCTGCGAGAGATTACAGCCTCGCTCCCATAAAAATAACTAGAGAGCCTCGGAAGATGCACTCCGAAAAGCAGAAAGATCCAGAAGGTGTGAGAGCAGCTGGGCCCGGCGGGCAGGACTCAGCTGCCCTGAGGGCATGCTGACGGCCGGCAGGAGGGAAGGGCAATCCAGGCAGGGGGCACCAAGAGCACAGGCACAGGAGCAGGAAAGACACAGGTGTTTGTATCAGAAGATTCCTGCCATGGCCCTGGCTGGTGTGGCTCAGTAGATGGAGCATTGGCCAGTGGACTGAAGGGTCCTAGTTTGATTCCCATCAAGGGCACATGCCCAGGTTGCGGGCTAGATCCCCAGTGTGAGGCCTGCAGCAGGCAGCCAATCAATGATTCTCTCATCGTTCATGTTTCTCCCTCTCCCTCTCCCTTCCTCTCTGAAATCAATAAAAATATATATTTTTAAAAATAAGATTCCTGCCACGAAAACAGAGGAAGGGGCGGCTGGGCCGACAGGATTGCACCTGCCTCCAGGAGGCGCAGGCACCGAGGTGGGGCTCAGGCAGGCGCTCCGAAGGTTCCCGGACGGCACGCCACGGTTGCTCTCACACGAAGGCCTTTGCTTTCTGAGAAAATGCGAGTTCCCTCACTTTTTAAGAGAGAAGAGATGTCTTGCGAGTTGGTTTTACAGAAGTGGTAACGATTGCCTGACCCCCCTGCGGAAGACCAGACCACATTTGCAAACCCACTGGCTGGGACGGGTCGGTCGTCCTGGGAAACTGGGTTTATCCTTAGGGAGAGGGCCGCTGGTCTCGTGGGAGGGAACTTGCAGCCTAAGGTGCTTTGGGTCTAAGTCACTGAGCTGATTCAGCAGCTGCCTGACCCCTGCCGTGCGCGCACACACACACACACACACACACACTTACACACACACACACACAGTGGGGTTTGTGTGTGTTTAAAGGCTAATGTAGCCCTGGCTGGTGTGGCTCAGTGGATAGAGCATCGGCCCTCGGACTGAGGGGTCCCAGGTTCGATTCTGGTCAAGGGCACGTACTTTGGTTGCAGGTTCCTCAGCCCAGGAGGCAACCAATTGATGTGTCTCTCTCTCTGTCTCTCCCTCCCCCTTTCACTCTCTCTAGAAATCAAGGAAAAATATCCTCGGTGAAGATTAACCAAAATAAATAAAAAATTAATTAATTAATTAAATAAGTAAAACAAAAAACTTTTTTTTAAAAAGGCTAATGCTGACATGTCAGCACACTGACCCGGCAAAGAGAAAAAAGAGTGGGGTGGCAGCGAGCAACGAAAGCCTGCAGGGCTGGCGGCGGTGGCAGGCCAGACTCTGGTGCTACTAGATTCTTCATGATCCTCACACGAGGATATTTCCCGTTGATTTTTAGCGAGAGTGGAAGAGAGGGGGAGAGACAGAGAGAAACGTCGAAGTGAGAGAGATGCATCGACAGGTTGCCTCCTGCACGTGCCCCAACCGGTGCTCGGGATCAAACCTGCAACCAGGTACGTGCCCTTGACCAGAATCAAAGCCACAACCCTTCAGTCCACAGGCTGACCCTCCAACCACTGAGCCAAACAGGCCAGGGCTGGATTCTTCATTGTTTATGGGCAGCCCCACCCTCTCCACCTTTAAGCTGCTTTCTATTGGCAAAGGCCTGTGTGCTTCTAGGAACTTAAAATACAGCAAATTCATGTAGAACACTGATGCTGCCGGGCCTACCACAGGAGGCCTCGCTGCTCCGCCTCCAGCGGCCTCCGGCCCTTCGGAAGGTCCCGCTGAGAGTGCAAAGCTCTCCCTGAGCTCAGCTCCTAACTCTCTCTCTCCAATGGGAAGAGGAACTTGGGTATTTTGGGTTAAAGAGCTTCCTGCACAAAGAATAAAACGTGAGTGAGAGCCCAGCCCGCGTGGTGCAGTGACTGAGCGTTCATTTGTGAGCCAGGAGGTCACAGTCCGACTCCCGGGCAGGGCACATGCCTGTGTTGGGGCTCGAGCCCCAGTGTGGGGCCTGCAGGAGGCAGCTGATGGATAACTCTCTCTCATCATTGATGTTTCTCTCTCCCTCTCCCTTCCTTGCTGAAATCAATAAAAATATATTTTTTAATAAAAAATTAAAAAATGAATGAGATGGGGACTGAGTCAGCAGAAGAAACACCCCCTGGGGAAACTACACTGGAGCGGTGGAGGCTCGGACCAGCACTGTCCCTAAGGGACCTCGTGTAGTCCCCCCAAAATGCCCGCGCCCCCATTGCCTGTGTAGGACAACAGCCTCCGAGAGTTGAAGTAAACACTGCAATGCTGAAGAGAGAGCAGGATTCAAACTAGGCTCGTCGGACCACGAAGCCCATTCCCTGCGCCTAGGCCTCCAGGCTCCTGCGTGTGACAGACAATCCCAGGAGAAGGCACGCAGGGGTAAGCAGGTCTTCCTCTCGGCCCCGGAGGGAGACGGGTTTTAGGCAAGCCTCGTTTCTGAGAGCTGTGGGCTTCCTCTCAACCGTGACTCCATCCTGGGACAAGAGGAAGGTTCGTGGGGAGGTAGGATGGGGGAGTGGGCTTCCTCCTTCTCCCCCCTCAGTGACAGCTGCTGAGCCCAGGATAAAAGCCAAGCCTTGAAAGAATCAAATTCAAATCTGGGCAAGTCAGACCCTGGAGGGTGTGTGCACAGGGCAGGGCCTGTGGGAGCTGCTCGGCCACCCGCCAGCTCTCGCCCCAGCTACTCTCTTTGACCCAGAGCAGCAGTTGCGAAACCACCGTCCCCCCACCTACCCTATGCAGCCAGGGTTTGAGGAAGTAGAAAAGGCCACCTCGCCAGGACAACACATTGCTTAATAGCCCAGAAAGGAAGCCACTTCCTCGGGTCACCATGTGTCCCCGCTGCTAAGTCTTGGACAGGGTATTGCCTTCAATGCACATAGTGAAACTATTGGCACTGTCTTCATTTAGAGTTAAAGGTAAGAAGACAATATTTTTTATTTTTTGTAATCCTCACCTAAGGATATTTTTCCATTGATTTTTAGGGAGAGTGGAAGAGAGAGGGAAAGACAGAGAGAAACATCGATGTGAAGGTAACACATCGATTGGTTGCCTCCTGCGCGAGCCCTGACCAGGAACCTGCAACCGAGGTACGTGAGACCGGTCAGAATCCAACCCAGACCCTGCGGGCGGCAGGCCCACGCCCTAGGCAGAGCCAAGCTGGCCGGGGCAAGGAGACAGTATTTAATGACCCTTAGCCCTGGCTGAGCAAGAGCAAGAAGAGGCCTCCAAGTGGAGACCCCAGAACAGCGGGAGAGGCGCTGCTGGTGGGTGGTGATGAGAGGGCGCTGACGGTTAGAGTTAGAGGACGCTTTGAAAAAGGTAGCTCCACTCGAACTTGTACCAGAAGCAGGGAAGCGTGACGGCCTGTTCCCCCGCCCTGACAGCCCAAGGGGAGGCCGGGGGACAGAGGACGAGGAGGGGCCCACAGGAGGCGAGGGGGACGTGAGCGGAGCCCGGGCTAGAAATCGGAGCTCAGAACCAGAGATTTTAAAAACTAACCGCAGTGAATCTTGTCATGGTAACCAGAGGTATAGGGACCTCGCATTTCAGACCAACAGTTAAGTCGATGGCTACGTACCTTGGCAACCTGTGAGCGTCGCTTCTGAAAGAGGCAAATGCCCACGCTCCACCCGGGACTTCCGGGGCCTCTGTGAGGCTCCGCAGAGCCACCAGCCACTCTGCACCCAGCCCGAGTTAAGAAGCACTGGTGTGCCCAGCTGGCGTGGCTCAGTGGCTGGGCATCCACCTATGAACCAGGAGGTCAGGGTTCAATTTCCAGTCAGGGCACATGCCCAGTTGTGGGCTTGATCCCCAGTGTGGGCCTGCAGAAGGCAGCCCATCGATGATTCTCTCTCTCCCCCTCTCACTTCCTCTCTAAAATCAATTGTGTGTGTGTGTGTGTGTGTGTGTGTGTGTGTGTGTGTTTTAAAGAAGCGCTGGCTTACATTTTAGAGGTGTATTCATACCCCACTTCCAACCCCCCAAAACTTTCCCAGTCCCCTCGGCTGACTCAGGGTTCCACTCCTCTCGCCCCAGCCAGGGGACGACGACAGGATGACATCCACAGAACACATTTATTTAGGGACGATGTGCCACAGGAAACATTCGGGTTGGTTTTCACTGCGATTCTTCCCAGGATCACATTCAACCTGAGGGACTGATCGGATGGGGCGCTTGGTGCAGCTGGGGCAGCTCAGCCAGGGTCCACTCCAGAGGGCCCCGTCTGTGGCCATCTTCAGCCTCTGGCCAGCGAGGGAGGCAGGACAGCTGGTGGGGGGGGGGCGGGTCTGCATGACTGGCACAGGGACAGGCCACACTGGGGCGCCTCTGCCTCGTGAAGGTGAGGGGACTCTTCTTAAAAGGCTTGCCCTGTTAGGGGCACTCCCTCGGCCCACTTTTTCTCAGGCGGGTAATTCAGTGCTGAAGGCCACACTGGGTGCTGCAGGGAAGGGAAGGAAGCAGCACAAAGCAATTTGTGAAACGTATTTAAATCCGAACAGTCACCCCGTACGGAGCCCTTTCCGCCCATCCGGCCCCCACGCGGGAAGTAGGTAATATTATTCCCATTTTAAGGATGAGAAAACTGAGGCTCAGAGACGCTGAGTTACCTGCCCAAGGTCACCTCGCTTCTAAGTCAGAGTCAGGATTTGGCCCTGTGGGTCAGCCCAGCTCCAAAGCTGTGATCTTAGCCACTTTGCGGTACAAGCTGAGAAAGGGGCCCGGTATGGGGCCCCTTCGTTTACATCGACTCAACAACAAAATCAAAGGCTCTGTGTTAGCCCTGCTCCCTGCCCCTGAGGCCCAAACACGTGGCCGGCAGGCGGAGTCCGCCCGAGCTTATTCCATTGGCGCAGAGTGTTGTACAATAACCTGACCGGCCCTGACGGCCCGGGAGTTGGCGGCCCATTTTAAGAGGACAGAGGTGCTAGTTCCTGCAGAGTTTAAATTATAAGCACCGCTCCGGCCAGTTGTGCTCAGTGGATAGAGCATCGGCCTGTGGACTGAGGGGTCCCAGGTTCGATTCCAGTCAAGGGCACACACCTCAGTCGCAGGCTCCTGGCCCTGCTCAGGGGCATCAGGAGGCAACCAATCCATTGGTGTTTCTCTGTCTCTCTCTCTCCCTTCCACTCTTTCTAAAAATCAATGGAAAAATATCCTCAGGTGATAAAAGTAAAAATAAAAAAGTAAAAAATAAAAAAGTAAAAATAAAAAAGTAAAAAATAAAAAAGTAAAAATAAAAAAGTAAAAAATAAAAAAGTAAAAATAAAAGAATAAATTAGAACCACCTACCACTGAACCTGGGCAGGGAGCTTCGAAGACAACTCGCACCCACCTCCTCCCACAGCCTCTGCGAGCCCCGCGGGGCAGGAGCCAGGGTGGCTGCGTCAGCAGGTCTCAGGGCGGCGGGGCCGGAGGTCCCTGGAGACCACACGGCAGGTCACAGGGCAGTGATGGCCGAGGGGGGTGACCATATCCGACTGCGGCTCCAGAGAGGAGCTACTGTTCCAGCCATAGGCACCAGGCCAGGCCCCGACCTCGCGTCCCTGGAGAGCCTCCCGGGCTGTGTCCGCGGGGAGTCATGTGTCCTCAGCCCCGGGTCAGCAGGAAGCGCACGAGCCATCACCCGCACAGCGGAACCTGCGCTCCCGGGGGCCTGGGCCTATGATTAGTCCACAAGCAGCCTGTCCTGCCGCTCACCCTCTGTCCTGCCCCGCTCCCTACACCCAGGTGCCTCCTCCAGCTGCTATGCTTCCCTGGGGAACTGAGCCAAGAGCGAGAAGGAACCAGCTCCTCGTGATTCTATGGGATCCAGTGTGCAGCCCTCCCGGCAGTTAGGTAAGGCCAACGCGTGAAGAAATCTAGGAACTGGGAGGGGCCCCCCTCTGCCCTCCTCCATCTCCACCACCCTCCTCAGCCACCGCTACACTGCTGTCCATGGCCATGAGTTCTCTTCTCTTCCCTCAATCCCCCACCCCCCAGACCCTCCCGCCTCCCCAGCCCACAGCGCTGTGTGCCTGCCCGCCATCTGCGAGTCTGCCCTTACAACAGCGCTGTCCAAGGATCAACGGCGCCCCTTCATGAGGGGTGTATTTAACCTGACATAGGACCTAAGCAAGGACCCATGGGTGCCCTCTTTTGTCAGGCCCTACTGATGGGGCAGAGGCACCCTGTCATCCCACAATTAAGTTCCCTCTTCATCCCTAAAAATCCACCACCTCTGGCCTTCATGCCCCTCGTACTCAAGGCTGGGCGTGAAGGCACCTTGGAATGACTTCTTCTATCCAGCAGAGCTTTCAGCGTCTGACTTTCCTGCCGCTTAGAGACTCTGGCCCTCCAGCAAGCTCCCCCCTAGGTC
>NW_005871609.1:475725-482066 GCF_000147115.1 Myotis lucifugus | reverse complement strand
GGCATATATCCCCCCATCTAGGTCCGGGCTGTATCCTCCCGATGTCCCAGCTGTACCCTCCCCCCCAGGTCCTGGCTATATCCCCCCATCTAGGTCCCGGCTGTATCCCCCCCCCCCCCGGGCCGTATCCTCCCCCCCAGGTCCTCCGCCTCCAGACACCGGCCCCTCCTCACCATGGTCATGTAGGTGGCCTCTGATCTGTCACTTGATTCTTCTTCCTTGGTCACCTCCCACGTGTTGATTGAGGAGTAAACGTGCTTCTACAGGGGAAAATGGTAAAACGTTCCTGAAAATCAGTGGTTCTACTTTTTATATATATACTAGTGGCCCAATGTATGAAATTCGTGCATGGGGTGGGGGGGGGGGTTCCCTCAGCCCAGCCTGCACCCTCTCCAATCAGGGACCCCTTGGAGGATGTCTGACTGCCGATTTAGGGAGATCAGGCCAAAACTGGCAGTCGGACATCTCTCTTGCAATTTGGGACCGATGGCTCCTAACCGCTCACCTGCCTGCCTGCCTGATCGCCCCTATCTGCCTCTGCCTGCCAGCCTGATTGCCCCTAACTGCCCTCCCCTGCCGGCCTGATCTCGCCCCCAACTGCCCTCCCCTGCCAGCCTGATCTCGCCCCAACTGCCCTCCCCTGCCAGCCTGATCTCGCCCCCAACTGTCCTCCCCTGCCAGCCTGGTTGCCCCCAACTTCTCTCCCCTGCTGGCCAATTTGGTTCTGATTGGTCAGTTTCTATGCCAGTCAGTGTCAAAAGCTCCACCTCCTAAGCAGCCATTGGCTCCTCACAGTTCACCCAGATTTGGTTCTGATTGGTCGGTTTCTATGCCAGTCAGCGTCTCCAGGCCTATCTCCGGGCCTGATCAGAGAGGCGGGGCTGATCAGCAGCCCAGTCGGAGGCCCAGAGAGAAACAGACGTGGCTGCTGGCAAAGCCCAGAGAGAAAGAGAGAGGCAACGGCTGATCAACAGCTGCCATGGAGGCTGCAGATCAGACCCTGCCTCTCTCTCCGGGCCTCTCTCCAGGCCTGATCCACAGCCCCCTCAGCAGTCAGTGCTGGGTCGCTACGCCCACAGTGACTGCAGGACTGACTTCCGGTGTTGGGTCAAGCCTTTGGTTGGTTGTTTCGGACCCTGGGTTTTTATATATTAGGATTTATATTGATGTCAGACAGGAAGGGAGAGGGAGAGAGAGATAGAAACATCAATGATGAGAGAGAATCATTGATCGGCTGCCTCCTGCACACCCACACTGGGGATCAAGCCTGCAACCTGGGCATGTGCCCTGACCGGAATTGAACCCTGACCTCTTGGTTCCTGGGTCGATACTCAACTGCTGATCCACCCCCACTGGGCTCAGTGGTTCTGTGACAGAGAAAAGGCCACCTGGTATGATTCACAAGGCATCAGCCACCCACACGGGCAGGCGCAGAGGGTTACTGAAAGCCAGAGAATTATCATCAATAACGATAATTCCATCGTCAATGTTCCAGAAAATTAAGAAAATTCACTCATCAGCAAAGAGCACTATCTTAGGAACCAAATTCTTTGCCAAACAGCCTTTGTTTGATGGGCCTGAGGGAGCAGCCCGAATGCTTATCTCACCAAATCAGATCTACTCCGTGGTCACTTCCTCCTCATTAATCCTGGGGGAGGCCGCACCAGCCAGCCCCTGACCTGTCGTCCAGCCTTTCAGAGGCTTCGTGGCGGGTCGGCCTCTCAGAGCCTCGCACCTGGGAGGCTGGGGCACTGGCGATGCCCATTTCCGTCTTTACTTGGGGGAGCAACGTCATCCAGTGGAAGACTGGGCTCTGGAGGCCCTGTGTGTGAGGAAACCCCACTCTGGGCCCAGACAGACAAAAGGTGGGAAGTCCACATCCCAAAGGGGGTTTTAAAAGTTAAAAAAAGAAAGAAAAAGGAGTTCAAAGGAACAAATCCATTTCTCAGTCCCTAGCTGTAACCATTCACAGCTCTGTTACAACGAAAGCGGAAGAAGAGGGCTGGTGGGTCCTCGCTGTCTAAGGGGCCTGGGTTTTCCCCTTAACCAGGGGCTCCCCCAGACACTCCCCAATGCGCCCTGATTCCCCCTCCTGTGCACACAGCCTCAGGCGTTAGGAAGCACCTGCGTGTCACCCCGACACCTGAGCCCACGGCAGGGCAGGTCTGGGTGCCCTTGTCCTGCTCTTACTGATGAGCAAACAGGCTCAGAGAGGGCGCAGGGCTGGGCCCGCACTGGGACTGTCTGGCCCGAGTCCAGTGCTCTCTGCTCAGGCCCCTCTCCCCCCACCCCAGACACGCTCACACACTGGGCAGCCCGGCGGCCCACACCACCCCCGCCGGGGGCTTTAGTCCAGCGGTGAGAGGCCGGAGCCAGGCTCTGTGCCAGCCGCTGGCCCACGTGCTGAGACACAGGATGAGTGAGATGCGGGTGCAGGAGTGAGGACAACACTACCCTGATAGGCACAGGGCTCACTGGGCCTCGCCGGGGAGCCAAGCAGCAGAGCCTCCTCTTACCTCGGGGGGAGGCTTGTCCCTGTCCTCCAGGCTCTTCACCAGGGCCATGGACGTCCCGGAACTGCAAGGCAGGAGATGCAGACGGTTAGCGGCCAGGACTGGCCAGTCCAGGTGCTGATGGCGCTTGGGGAAGAGGCACCAGGGCAGGGCTGTTCTCCCTGGACTCCTCCCCAGCTCACCCCGAAGCTGAAGCCCGCGGCACCTCCCGGTGAGCAGAGAGCGTCCTGAGACCGAGAGGCCGGGCAGCAGCTCCCCCTTCCCCACTGTCACCCTGACTTTCTGTCTGTAACCATGCAAGTGGGTGCACAGAGCCGGGCGACAGGCTACCGGCTTATCTCCCAGGACCAGGGAGGTGCCTCTGGGCCAGCAGGGGAAGCAGGTCAAAGGCCCAGCCGAGTTACCCCACAAGCACCCCACTGTGCGCTCTGGCCCCTTCCCACTCCTCGGCCTTTGATATCTTGGCCATTTGCCTTCTGCATTTCCCATTGAATACACTTTTTTCTATTTTGGCCTATTTTCTATTTTCACTCTCTCCCTCTCCTTCTCTTTCTCTCTAAAAATCAGTAAAAATATTTTTTAATCATTTATCTCAGGCATTGAACGGCACCATTATAGTTTGTGCTTAAGATTTATACTCTTTAAAATTTTTTTAAAAATATGTCTTTATTGATTTCAGAGAGGAAAGGAGAGGGAAAGAGAAATAGAAACATCAATGAGAGAAAATCATCGATTGGCTGCCTCCTGTACGCCCCCTACTAGGCATTGAGCCCACAACCCTGGCATGTGCCCTGACTGGGAATCAAACTGTGACCTCCTGGTTCATAGGTTGACGCTCAACCACTGAGCCACACCGGCCGGGCAAGGTTTAGACTCTGAATTACGCTGCACCTAGACCACCTAGACCAGTGGTTCTCAACCTTCCTAATGCCTCGACCCTTTAATACAGTTCCTCATGTTGTGGTGACCCCCAACCATAAAATTATTTTTGTTGCTACTTCATAACTGTAATTTTGCTACTGTTATGAATCGTCATGTAAATATCTGATATGCAGGATGTATTTTCATTGTTACAAATTGAACATAATTAAAGCATAGTGATTAATCACAAAAACAATATGTAATTATGTATGTGTTTTCCAATGGTCTTAGGCAACCCCTGTGAAAGGGTCGTTCGACCCCCAAAGGGGTCGCGACCCACAGGTTGAGAACCGCTGACCTAGACCACCATTTGTAAAGGAGCTGCTAATCTTTGTAAAACACCGACTCAAAGGAGGCGGGTGTGGGAATGCGCATGGGCCTCGGGAGCAGGGGCGGGTGACTATGCCAAGGGCATCTCACACCACTTCATCCACAGAGGACGTTCCCTTTTGAAACAGCCCTTCTGGGAACAGGGCACCGCTCGGGCCGGTCTTCCCTCCCCCCTGGGGGTAGAGGCAGCCTGGCACCACCAGCCCCCGTCTCAGGCGAGAGCGGCCTGTACCTCTTACTCCCATGGATCCTCCTCGCAGTCAGGATGAGCACAGGAAGCAGCAGGACAGTGACGCAGACGATGCCCACGATGATCACCAGATGGTTGCCGCCCAGGACCTCGGGACTGCGGGCCACGGTGGTCACCAGTGCTGGGGAGGGAGGAAGCAGTGGGGGCCTCAGTGCACAGGAAAGGGCTGAGGCCCCCAGTTATAGACGCAGCAGCCACAGCCAGGCAGGAAGTGGGGGAGAAGGCCGACTCCACTCCGTGTTGAAGCACTAGGGCTTCTGCAGTCCCTACAGATTGAGAACCAAAGCCTGACGCCCTTGCTTACGGGGTAGGAGAAGAGACGGCACCTCACCTAGAGCTCCCTTTTGCATTAACAATTCTATCTTAAAACTTGGGTCACAAATGACGTAGACATAACAGACTCTTGGACGCTACTGATCTTTCTATGGGAAGTGATTTTGTTTTTCTAAATGTATTTTATTGATTTCAGAGAGGGAGAGAGAGACAGAAACATCAATGATGAGAGAATCACGGATAGGCTGCCTCCTGCACGCCCCCCACTGGGGATCAAGCCCACAACCTGGGCCTGTGCCCTGACTGGGAACCAAACTGTGACCTCCTGGTTCATAGGCTGACGCTCAGTCCCTGAGCCGCACCGGCCGAGGGAAAGTGCTTCTTTTCAAGGCTCCGAGCTACACAGCTCAGCCCATGGTCAGGGCACCACGTGAGGCCTTCGGAGGCACTTTCCCGCACTCGTTTCCTCATTCATTCTAAACACACAAATACAGCGTCTGGCTTCTGTCCTGGAGGCAACGAGAAGCCGCTGAGAGGACATCGCAATGGGGCTGAGCGCTTGGACCTGTGGCTGCTGCAGGAAGAGGAGCCCCAGCCAAGCATGAAAGCAGAGACCAGTCAGAGGCCTGCGCTCAAGACAGAGATAAAGACACCAGCACAGAGGCGGCAGGATGGACGGGAAGAAGGCAGATTCAGAGTCAGGCACAGACAACAGGACCGTCCACCGGGTAGACGGGGACTGGGAACGGGAAGCAGCGCGCACAACGGGTAGGTGGCAGCGTTCATGGCGGGTGGGGGTGAGGTGGGCTGGGAAGAGGTGGCCGCGGCTGGATGTCTTGTATTTGAAGGACTTGGGGGGCACTGGGGTGGACCGCATACAGCTCTACAGAGATGGACAGAGATGAACAGAGATGGACAGACTGTGTCCCACATGGAGTGTGTGGCGTCCAATCCCACGAGGAAAGGGGGCGGGATGTGCCGAGTGCCGTCGGATCGGAGCCGAGCGAGGAACAGCGGCAGCCAGAATGCGGTGGGCGGAGGAAACGAGACGATGGGCAGTGAGACGAGAGACGCCACACGCAGCCCTGCAGCAAGCATCTCGTCAAACCACACACCCGATGTGGTCAAGGCTGCACAGCTCTGAACACCCACCATGAGCTGTGCACTGAGTGGGTGCGCTGTGTTCATATCTCAATAAAGCTGTTTTAAGAAAAAGGAAGTGCCCTGGCTGGTGTGGCTCAATGGATAGAGCGTCAGCCTGCGGACTGGAGGGTCCTGGGTTCGATTCCGGTCAAGGGCACGTACCTCAGTTGCAGGCTCCTCCCCAGCCCAGGCCCTGGTTGGGGGCTTGCAGGAGGCAACCAATCAATGTGTTTCTCTCACATCGATATTTCTCTCTTCCCCTCTCTCTCTAAAAATCAATCGAAAAATATCCTCGGGTGAGGATTAACAAAAGAAAAAGAAGAAAGCTACAGGATGCGAGCTAAGCAGAGGAGCCTGGGGCAGGAGGAAGAGGTGAGCATTTATTTATTGAACCTTAGGAGCCACTGACGTGAGGGGGAAGGAGCGGGAAGGCACCTGCGCACAGGGCTGGAGGCAGGGCAGGGCCAGAGGGCGGCGGGCGACAGAGACGGCTGTGGGGAGGGCTTGGGAGGTGAATGCGCTCCCACTATGGCTGGTCTTTAGTCTGTGACGTTGGGATAAGATTCCGGAGGTGGAGAAGGCCGTCTGTCCTGCTTCCCTCTGCAGCTGGGACCCTTTGCTACGGACAAGAAGGTGCCTCCACAGACTTAAGTCCCAGGCCAGGGGCATCAGGTGAGCTCCATCCTGCCCCCAACCCCCCTTCAGCCAACCACAGCCAAGCGCTGAGGGCCCTCGTGCAATGCAGACTCCACAGCCACATCCTGGCTGCTAACTGGGTTAAGGTTTAACTCTAACCCTCACTTAGCAACCTCTCAGTCAACACAACCCAGCCTCTGTCCTCCTCCACGCCGGCCTCAATGCCTGTGTTTCCCAGAACACAGCGCCTTTGATCAGAAAACCCCCCCACCTAC
>NW_005871609.1:474423-475625 GCF_000147115.1 Myotis lucifugus | reverse complement strand
TGGTGCCTTCCTGTTTCTCTGTTCTTTGCTGCTCCCACCAGCTCAGGGTCCCTTCACCCTCCACCCCAGAGCACACAGTCAAAATGGTCTGAACTTCAACTCCAGTCCACCTGCGGCCCAGACCTTTAAGCTGGCAGACGGCGCTGGCCACGGGGAGGCCTGGCAGCGGGCCGGGCTCCCTGAACGTATTGGCTCCTTTTCACTGACCGACCAGCAAGGCCAGAACTAGGGTGAGGCCACCAAGCTGCCCAGGGCACCACATTCAAAGAGGCACCAGCCACCGAAACCGGTTTGGCTCAGTGGATAGAGCGTCGGCCTGCGGACTGAAAGGTCCCAGGTTCGATTCCGGTCAAGGGCATGTACCTGGGTTGCGGGCACATCCCCAGAGGGAGGTGTGCAGGAGGCAGCTGGTCGATGTTTCTCTCTCATCGATGTTTCTAACTCTCTATCCCTCTCCCTTCCTCTCTGTGGAAAATCAATAAAATATATTTAAAAAACAACAACAACAACAACAAAAAAAAACCAAAGAGGCACCAGCCTCAGGGCCGTGCTAGTACGGGGGTAGCACCTGCGAGCCCCGGGCCTCGCTAGCCCTGGTCCTGCTAACCAGCCCCCCCCCCCACCCCGCTCCCCAGCACAGGCTACACACCTCGGGGCTCTTTCTGAATCACGTGCAGCTCAAAGGTTTTCCTGAAAGTCAGGTCCCCCAGGTGGATGCTGCAGGTGTAGCTTCCTGTGTCGGACTCCCGCGCTTCTTGGAGCAGGACGGAGGCGTTGTTGTGCGCGGTGTCCCCCACCAGGGCGACGCGGCTCCGGAAGCGGCCCCCGCTCTGGGAGTACCCCCCGGGCCCCCCGCGTGTGGCGTGATAGCGCATCCTAGAGGCAAAGGAGAAACAAAGGAGAAACGTGTGAGCTGCGTGGGGGGGGGTGAATGTGTAAGCAGCACCGGTGTTGTCAGCAAGGACGGTGTGAACACACGCGTGTGCGGGCCTGTGTCGTCGGGAAGGACACTCCCACGTCAGGACAATGGGAGAGAGGGACGAGGAAGAGAGAACGGGCTTTCGCTTTCCACTCGTCTCCAGGACGAAGAAGTACAGCGCATTCACGCTCGCTGCCCTGTCCAGGCGGCTTCCCGGGAAGTGGCAGCGGGTCGAGCACTGCGCTCCGGGCTCCCGCCCAGGCCTTCCTCGACGGTTCTGTGA
>NW_005871609.1:465471-473398 GCF_000147115.1 Myotis lucifugus | reverse complement strand
CCACGGAGAGAAGAAGGGAGAGAGGGGGAAACGATACACAGTGGGTGAGCCATGCACAGATGCCTCACACATCACCTCATACACGTCTCCACTGCCATACGAGCTATGCATTTCCTCCTCCTCCTCCTCCTCCTCCTCCTCCTCCTCCTCCTCCTCCTTCTCCTCCTCCTCCTTCTCCTCCTCGCCCTCCTTCTCCTTCCTCATTATCTTTTTTTATTTTTTTTAATCCTCACCCCAGGATATTTTCCCATTGATTTTTAGAGAAAGTGGAAGGGAAAGGGAAAGACAGAGAGAAACATCAATGTGAGAGAAACACATTGATTGGTTGCCTCCTGCACGCACCCTGACTGGGGCCCAGGCTGGGGAGGAGCCTACAACCGAGGTATGTGCCCTTGACCAAAATCAAACCTGGGACCCTTTGGTCCGCAGGCCAATGCTCTATCCACTGGGCCACATCAGCTAAGGTTTCTTCTTCATTATCTTATCATATTCATTAGAGTTATTTTTCCCACCAAAAAGCTGAAGTGGCCCAGCCAAGTGGCCCAGTCATGCCACCACATGGCACCGGATGCATAGATTCCCCCACCGTCCTGATACTGCCAGCCAGGGGCTCCTACCACACAGAGGCGGTCCCTCCTCCTTACCTTGGCATGCTTCCCTGGTGAGAACGTCCAGTCAACCTTGGTCATGAGTTTCTCTCCCGTGCTCTGGAAAGCACAGCCCATCGGAGCTGAATCACCCACATAGACCGTGAGCTCTGAGGATAAAAGGATAAATCAGGTCAAACCCAAGATACAATCAATAGAGGCCATAGAACTTCTAGAAGAGATAACATTTAGCCGAAGATTCTCCACAGTAAGGTCAACATTACCAACCAACACTACACACATCCTCTCCACGGATGGCCCAGATGGTCCGGATGGACCACGAATTCAGAAGCCTCCCCTCACACCACACGGTGCTCCCAAGGAAAAGAGCCCCTCCAGCCACCCATGCACATCAAGGCGAGAGTCCTGTTGTCTTCGTACGACAAACACTTCCTGGTCTTCAGTTCCCTTCTCCCTCACATGGGCCCCACTCCACTTCAAGTTCCTACTGAAGACAGTACAAGAAAGCGTGAAGGCCACCACCTTCTGCCCACCTCCTGAGGTTCCCACATTTGCTTCACATAAACAGGAAGTGGGAAGGTACAGCACTCTCATTCTTATACATATACTAGAGGCCCGGTGCACAAATTTGTGCACAGGCAGGGTCCGGCCAGCCCAACCCAATTAGGGCTGATTGGGCCAGGCTGGCGGGGGGGAGGGGCCACAGGCAGTTGGCTGGTGGCCCTGCCCCCTGGTCGAACTCCAAGTTGAAGTCCCAGTGGAGGGGACAATTTGCATATTAGCCTTTTATTATCTACACCAGGGGTCCTCAAACTACGGCCCACGGGCCACATGCAAATACAAATATTGTATTTGTTCCCTTTTGGTTTTTTTACTTCAAAATAAGATATGTGCAGTGTGCATAGGAATTTGTTCATAGTTTTTTTAAAACTATAGTCCGGCCCTCCAACGGTTTGAGGGACAGTGAACTGGCCCCCTGTTTAAAAAGTTTGAGGACCCCTGATCTACACTAATAAAAGACAAATATGCTAATTGACCATACCTTCGCTACGCCCACCAGCCAATCAGAAGCGTATGCAAATTAACCCAACAAAGATGGCCATTAATTTGCATACACAGGGGCCCAGTGAAGACTGAAGACAGTGTAGAAGGAAGCCAAGCACTGCAGAAGGGAGCCAAGCAGCGGAGAAGGGAATGGATTGAAGGTAGCAGAGACGGGAGGGAGCGAGGCGGCGGACATGGGAGGGAGGTGAAGCAGAGGACACGGGCGGGAGCCGAGGCAGCGGGGAAGGGAGGGAGCGAAGCCCACCTCCGGCTTTGCTCCCTTCTCTGCTTCGCTCTGGCCTCAGGAAGCCCTGTTCTTGCAGAAATAGGCCCAAGGAAGCCCTATTCTTGCAGGAATCTTCCTGCAACAGGCCTCTAGTATAGGATAACCCCCTGGGCCCCGGCTGAAGAACTGAGTCACAGGTGGCTCTCCTCTACTTCCTTTCTTTCTACAAGTTGCCTTAGGATTTGCTTAGGACAGTTCTGGCTACAGAGCAGGTCACAGGACTCCTTACTAATTAGGCCAAGACAACAGACAGTTTTCCTCTGGATGTTGTTTCTGTTTCACTCCCTGCCCCACCCTCCGGCCTGCTCCCACTTCCCCTGCTTCTGGCTTTGCAAGTCCTGGGCTCCTCTTCTGCTTATTCTGTGCGCAGCTGACCCCATCACGTGTGTACTGTGTAAGTCACTGCAAGAGGCCCTTGGAAAAGGAAACAACGAGGAAGATGTGCTGATTTTTTCGATGCTGCCCAACCCAAATCAAACACAAAGCCAGTGAAGAAAAGGAGGGAAGGGCGGTGCTCAGGGAGGCATGAGCCCAGGTCTTAACTGGACAAAGCTCCTTCCAAAGAGCACTAGCGAAGGAGCAAACGGCGTGCAGCCACCTCTCTGCCCGTTCCCCGCGGAGAACGAGCCTCCTGCCCAGCAGGACAAGTGCAGAATGAGAGCAAAGCCAACGAAAACATGATGAACTCAGAACTCTGCAGAGGGAACTGTTCTGAAAGTCATAAAAATTCACTCCAAAGACACCAGGAGAGGAGCGGACGCCCTCGAATTCTAGCCACGCATTACAAACTGACCTCTAGCTCTGCTGGTGGCTCTGTGGTTAAAGCGTCGACCTCTGCACCAGGAGGTCTCGGTTCGATTCCCGGTCAGGGCACATGCCAGGGTTGTGGGCTCAATCCCCATGGGGAGTGCAGGAGGCAGCTGATCAATGATTCTCTCTCATCGATGTTTCTCTCTCTCTCCCTCTCCCTTCCTCTCTGACATCAATAATAAAAATGTGTATATTTTTAAAACTGAACTGTTTTTTAAAGGCAATAATAATAGTGAACCCTCTGAATCCTCCCAATGCAGCAGGCATGCGGGAGGCACCCGTGCGTAGCCTGTGACCGGGCATTACAATACTGGGAGCTACTCACTCGGACCCTCCCCGTGCACAGAGGGTGAACCTGAGAGGCCAGGGCCGCCTGAGCGGGCACACGCCCAGCTTTCACTCCCTCACTCCACGCCTCAGAGCGGAAGGACGGCCGCCCCAGAGCAGCCGAACAGGAACTGGTATTGTTTTTATTTGTAAGAATATTGTCTATAGTGTTTAAATAAGAACGGTGAAAAAAAAGAACTAAAGCCCTAGAATCAGAAAAATTACAAGCTGAAGGGTCACTTGGTGGAGAAAATCAGAGCCACTGCACAGACGGCGCTGTCCAGGGAAGAGGAGGGCAGCGGCACGGGCGCGCGAGGAGGAGCTGGGTCTACTCCCACCCGGCGCGGGGGAAAGTAGACACAACCCTGGGGAACATCTAACTACCCCACAAATGTCCCCGCTGTCGGACGGGTTCGACGTCTGGAGTCCGCTCCTTTTGGTTCGTTCCCTCTGCGTTCTTCTAAACAGGAAAAGGCCCCGTTTTGTGGGCCACACTTGTGTGGACACGTGTTGGGGCGTGGCATCAGAGACAGAGCAGACAGCCGTGGCCCCAAGGCAAGCCCAGGGGACACGGGCAGCTGACTGCTGTCCTCTTCCCAGGGGGTCACAGCTTGGGAATCAGAAAAATGACAATTGAAGAAAAGTAAAATAAATAAATACATACATAAATAAATTAGGAGAGAGGCCAAGCTACCGTCTACAACTCCAGTTTTCAGACGCCAAACTCCAGTGAGGGGCACATTCAAGAATCTCATTCATTCATAAGTGTTTGTTGATCGCTCCCTCTGTGCCCGTCAGGGGACAAAAGGAGCCGGTCAGGGCTGGTAAGGGGACAAAAAACACAGACCCAGGTGACGGGACAGACACAGCTGAGCAGGGATGAGCGTCACCAGCGGGAGGCGGGGAGGCGGGGTGACGGGAGGAGCTCTCTAAAGGAGGGTCCCAAACAGCCGGATGGGGGCCAGGGGAGCACACTCCAGCGCCCCAATTAGACCCAAGCGCTCGCTCCTGAGGCCACAGACGTTTCCTTCTGTCTCACACTTGCAAAAACTGTGCAGAATTCTGGGGTTTCCAAACCTTTTAAAGCAACAAAATTCTTTCTTCAAACAAAATCTTACCTGGCGGCCCCATAATAAATCAGGAACAAGATAAGGGCTGAGTTTGCAGGGGAGGTGAGAGCGTGAGGTCCTACCTGGCCAGGCCCTCCATCCGCCCTCCCTGCTCTCATCCTTCGAGCGCCCCCAGGCTCCACAGAGCAGCTCTCACACGACCATCTACTGAAGCCACTGGCTCCGTTTACCAATGGGAAACTGAGAACCAAAGAAGTTAGGGAAACCTGCTCGCGCCCTGCATGCGCTGAGCGCTGACTGCAGGACCCACACACCGCGGCATCAGCGTGGGTAACGCGGGAAGGGTGGGCACGGTGAAAAGGGCATGTCAGAGGCCACAGGACCAAGCGCTGGATCTGCATTTACTAAACGCGGGCGGAAGCCGTCACTGGGCCTCTCTGAGCCAGTGAGTGGAAGGAATGCACTTCCCCCCAGCACTTTCAGGAGCATGAAAGATTCTAAACTAATAATGTCCGTCAGCCTCGTTTTATTTATTTTTTAAATATATTCTATTATTTCGGAGAGGAAGGGAGAGAGAGAGAGAAACATCAATGCTGAGAGAGAATCATGGGTTGGCTGCCTCCTGCACACCCCCTACTGGGGACGAGCCCACCACCAGGCATGTGCCCAGACTGGAATCGAACTCGGGACCCTTCCGTCGCAGGCCCACGCTCTATCCACGGAGCCAGGCCGGCCAGGGACTTCCTCCTCGCTCTCACTGCAGAGCACTCCTGGCTGCAGGCTCGTGCTGTGCTGAGCACGGAGCCCGGGGCTGGCAACTACCGCAACATCCGGCCCTGCCCGGTTCGCCCCCGTCCCCAGCCCCTCCTCCCCTCCGAGCGGCCACGCACCTCCGGGCTCCTCCGGCAGCACGTACAGCGCCACTTCGGTTTTGAACACGCGGCTCTCCCATTCCAGGCGGATCTCGCAGGTGTAGGTTCCCTGGTCAGCCTCCTGCACGTCTTGGAGCAGGAGAGAACCGTCGTTGTGCGAGAGGGCCCCCGCCAGGCGCGCCCGGTTCTGGAAGCGCCCCACCGGCACGCTGAGGTTGGCGTAATAGTACAGCACGTACTCAGCCTGGAGGGCACAGCATCAGGGGCCTGAGTCAGCTGATGTGAATCATCAGAAGGTGCTCATTCAAAGGGAAATATTTTGTTATTTTTTGCAATTTATTTTTTATGGATTTCAGAGAGGAAGGGAGAGGCAGAGATAGACACATCAATGATGAGAGAGAATCATTGATCAGCTGCCTCCTGCACGCCCCACACTGGGGATCAAGCCTGAAACCCCGGCATGTGCCCTTGGCTGGAATTGAACCCAGGACCCTTCAGTCCACAGGCTGATGCTCTATCCACTGAGCCCACCGGCCAGGGCGAGAGTGAAATATTTTGAGTGGGATTCAAACATCATCATGTGCCAGGAAGCATCTCACATGCACACGCTCCACGGCTCACAGAGAGCGGGATGGAGAAAGAGGGGCCACACCTTTCGGCCCTGACCTTGGGGGTGAAATGCAGCACCCACTCTGAAGATCGCCCTGGGGGTTCAGACTCAGCTCGTGGGAACCACCTCCCATCTTCACCCCGTCTTCTGCCACAGCCCTGGGAGCAGCTGGCAATCGGAGGCACGATGGGACGCCCCGGCTGGCTGCGTGAGAGTCCCAGCCTGGGCTGTCACTCGCCCCCGTCCGCCCCCGTCTCGGCAGCTTCCAGTGAAGCATGAGGAGCCATCAACAGGAAGTGCCGCACAGGCCGGAGGGACAGGCCTGGGGGATTCTCATCTCTACTTACACATGGGACATCCCTCCCGTAACACTACGCAGCCATGAGCATTGCAGTGAGCGTAGCATTCTGGGAATAACATGCCCTGAGCTTCAAAAATAATATTTCATTTGCAAACCTTGGGAGCTTGTTGTTAATAACATGCTAGTAGGACATTTTCCCCAAGTGATCCTGACATAGAAGCATCTCCGCAGAAGCTCTGCTTCCTGCTCCAAAGAGCCCACGAAACCCCCTCCGCAGCTGTGCTGCACCTGCCCACCCCCACGGGGCACACAGCTGGGAAGGAGGCCGAGAGATTCTCCCGCACATACATGCTGAGGTCCTGAGGTCACACCGACTGTGCAGACCAGCTCACCCCCCCGCCCCAGGCACCTGCACTGCTCCACGGGGGGCAACATTGAGAAAAGAAACGGAAACGAATGTGCACGCCTCCCATGAGCTCCCAATGATGACCCCAGCTTCCTCGCAGAGGGAGGCGGACGCGCAGCGAGGCTGGACGTCCAGGCGGAGAGGGGTCCTGACGCGCTCCAGAGCCTGAGCTCCTGAACACTCACCTCACGGCCCCTGGAGACCTGGCCCCCCCACCTCGAGTCCCGACCCCGGGCAAGACTCCCACAGCTCGGCCCTGTGTCCCCCTCGTCACCTGGGCGTGCTCCCTGGGTGAGAATGTCCAGTCGACCTTGGTCACGCATTTCCCTTCCACGCTCTGGAACACGCAGCCCAGCAGGGCGGGCTCACCCGCGTGCACGGTCAGCTCCAGGGAGGACACGATCAGGTCGTTCAGGCCCAGGAAGTAGCCTGCAGAAGCCAAGGCAAGAGGAGGCGCCATTAGGAAAGCGTTCATCACCAAGGGCCACACCTCCCTCCCAAGGGCCACACCTCCCTCCCAGGTGGCCCAGTGGGGACAATAAGCTGAGGCCCTCGCTTATTAGCCTCTAGGTACCACAGGGATCAGGTAAGGGCTCTGCGACCGCCACACTCCACACACGCTACCTGGCCTCCTCCTACCTGGCCCTTCCCCTTTCCCAGAATCCCTCCCCAAGCCCCCCCCTCCACTTCCTTTCCAAAGAAAGAAGAGAAACCCTGAGGTCCCTGCTGTCGGAGGTATTTAAACGCCTACGCACAGGAACGATGTCCCTTGTTCTTGGTTCCCCATCTGAAAAAATGACTCCCAGGTACTTTCCCTTCCCTCCTGTTCGCTCTGTTCTTTGGTTCCTTCACAAAAGCTCATCTCTGCATTTGCCGCTGCTTCTGGCTGCCGTGCGTGCGGGTCCTCGGAATCAGGCCAGCGCAGGGCCTGGCTCTCCCTTGCGTGGCCTTTGTGTCCACCTCCTCCCAGGCGCCTACCCCAGCCCTGCCAGCAGCCCTGGCTCCCAGCCTCCGGGGCTTGGCACACACGGTACCAGCCCACTATCCCTGCACCTGCTCCAGTCATTCCTCTTTTCACTAAAAGGGAGAACCGTTTGATGGATATTCCTGTTTTCAGAAGATATGCTCTGTTTTCACACAAAGAGACAACCTTGTCAAGAAAGACACCTTTAGAGATGATGCTGATGGGGGGGGGGGGGGCGGGTGCTGGGAAAAGGGGAAGGGATTGAGGAGCACTGACGGGCAGTTACAGAACAGTCCCGGGGATGGGAGGCACACACAGGGAACAGTCAGTGATCTCTCTATATAAAACCCTAATATGCAAATAGACCAAACACTGGAACAACCGAACAACCAAACAACCGGTTGCTATGATGTGTGCTGACCACCGGGGGGGGGGCGCATGTGGAACATGGCAGGCATCGGCAGCAGGCAGCAGAGCATGGAACATGGCGGCCGTCAGCCGTGGCAGGATGGAGGAGCAGGTGAGCGGTGGGGGGGGGGGGGGCCCCCAAACAAGGGGGGGGGCTGGTTGGTGTCCTCGGGGGTTCGGGGGGGCCCCTTGGGAATTATAAAAAATTTTTTTTCCCCGGG
>NW_005871609.1:429621-465371 GCF_000147115.1 Myotis lucifugus | reverse complement strand
CTGCCCACAGTTCCTTTTTTTGGTGCACAAATTTGTGCACTGGGCCCCTAGTATTGTAATAACTGTGTAGGGTGCCAGGTGGGCACTGGGAAGATTGGGGGGCACACTTCCTAAAATGTATGACTGTCTGAGCACGATGCTGTAAACTACAACTGAAAGATGAAATTTAAATTAAAGAGAAAAGAAAAAGAAAGACAAGGTTAGATACTGGCCAGTTTCTATCAGAGAAGAGCCAAGGGCACACACGGGGAATGAAGACTGTGTGGGCTTTTCATCCACGTTGCAGCCGAGGCTGAGTGCTGCTGCCCTGCCAACAGCCGGCACACAGTGGGGGGACACAGACAGCGGGCACACAGTGGGGAGAGGGAGGCAGCGGGCACACAGTGGGGACAGGGAGACAGCGGGCACACAGTGGGGAGAGGGAGACAGCGGGCACACAGTGGGGAGAGGGAGACAGCGGGCACACAGTGGGGAAGACGTAAAAGGAAACGTGGACTCTGGACCCTCTGCAGAGAATTACTTAGAAAGAAATCAAAATGACCTCCAAAAACAGTCTGGCATTTTCCTGTCAGGAAGAACTGAGCAAGTCTGCGTGTGTGTGACGCTGTACGGAGGGACTGTGATTTCGCATGGAGCATGCTGTGTGCAGGTACAACGAGGTTGGTAGGAAGGCAAGAGCGGCAGCCTAAGCAAAGGGAAGCTTAGAGCTGCCGGGTAACCTCTGTAGAGAAATGGCTGAGGAAAAGGAGACTTTCTAAGGGGGAAGCTCCCCACCCCGGCACAAACCCACCAGCCGGGAACACAGCGGGCGGCCTCCTCAGGCTGCTGGGCAGCCCCCTGGGAAAAGGCTGCAGAACCTCTGAAAGTGCTTAAAACCCCGGAGAAAAGCTCTCTGACGCATACACTTCCGTGTGCGCGTGCTTGTGCACATGTGCGCTGTATGTGTGCGTGTACATGTGCCCATGCATGTGCACGTGTGTGTGCATGTGTGTGCACGTGCACCCTGTTGCCTGAAACTAGAGCAAAGGCGGTTCTTTCGTGTACCTGCTGAGTCCGAGTTTGGGTCACCATCCCAGTTACAAACACTGAGGACGAGAAAAAGGAAAGGCCATGGGAGCAGGGCCTGGTCGTCTATTCTCACAGAGACACCAGGGGCCGTGGGAAAGACGGGACGCGACAAGAAGGTGGGACATGGGACCCTGGGAAAGACGGGACACGACAAGAAGGTGGGACATGGGACCCTGGGAAAGACGGGACAGACGAGAAGGTGGGACATGGGACCCTGAGAAAGACGGGACGCGACAGGAAGGTGGGACATGGGACCCTGGGAAAGACAGGACAGACGAGAAGGTGGGACATGGGACCCTGAGAAAGACGGGACGCGACGGGAAGGTGGGACATGGGACCCTGGGAAAGACGGGACGCGACGGGAAGGTGGGACATGGGACCCTGGGAAAGACAGGACGGGACAGGAAGGTGGGACATGGGACCCTGGGAAAGACGGGACGCGACGGGAAGGTGGGACATGGGACCCTGGGAAAGACGGGACGCGACGGGAAGGTGGGACATGGGACCCTGAGAAAGACGGGACGTGACAGGAAGGTGGGACATGGGACCCTGGGAAAGACGGGACGCGACGGGAAGGTGGACATGGGACCCTGGGAAAGACGGGACGCGACGGGAAGGTGGACATGGACCCTGGGAAAGACGGGACGCGACGGGAAGGTGGACATGGGACCTGGAAAGACGGACGCGACGGGAAGTGGGACATGGCCCTGGGAAAGACGGACGCGACGGAAGGTGGCACATCGACGGGCAGGGCACCCGAGCTCTCGGCACCTGCAACAGGGAGGCCGCTGGTGGCGGAGGCAAGCCCGCAGGCGTGGGGACCTGCAGGACAGGCGCCTCAGGCAGGCGGGGAGAGAGGCTCCAGGCACAGAAACCACCCAAATCAGGAGGAGCTGGGTGTGTCTGAGGAGCCACAGAAGGCTACCCTGGATGAAGCATGAAGCAACGACAGGGATTCTGGGACTTTCTTTGGTGATTTCATTTCCTGATCTGACACCAGCAGTGAATTTAAAGATGACAATTTGAGCTCTGGCTGGTGTGGCTCAGTGGACAGAGCGTCGGCCTGTGAACCAACGGGTCCCGGGTTCGATTCCGGTCAAGGGCACATACCTTGGTTGCAGGCTCCTCCCCGGCCTGGGCCCTGGTCAGGGCTCGTGCAGGGGGCAACCAATCGATGTGTTTCTCTCACACCGACATTCCTCTCTGTCTCCCTCTCTCTTTCACTCTCCCTAAGAATCAACGGGAAAGGATTGAGGATTAAAAATAAAAAATAAATGAAAAGATGCCGATTGAAGGGCAGGAGGAGGGAGGCTTCTCTGTATCACACAGGAACGAGCCTGGACCTTCCAGGACAGACCGCGGCTTCCGAACCCACGGTCCCCACCGATGGTGCCGCTCCAGCTTAGGGTTTCCATTCCCAGCAAACCGAGGGGAAGCGAAAACACCCAGATGGCTTTCCCATTGCTCACGGGGCCTATAAGAAATCACACCCCCGCCCGCCCGCGCCCCTGGCTTCCACTCACCCAGCAGCACTGGCCTCAGGGTGAGTCTCAGGAGGCAGAGCACGCCGCTCTCCATCTTCAGCCTGAAGAGAAGAGGGAAAAGTCAGGAAACAGTTTCAAGAGACGTTCACTCACGGCACCCCCACAGCGAGACCCCCGGCGCCCCGCCAGGCTCTGGGCGCAGCGTGGAGGGAAGACAGGCAGCGGCTGAGCCAGAGGCGAAAAGCAGCCAACAGCGAACAGAGCAGCAGGGGTGGGGCTGCCGCGAGGCCTGGGAGTCGCTGGGGCTGCCTTAGTTGAGCTGGAAGGGCAGATGGGATGAAAGTTGCTTTTCAAGAGAAAAAAGGCACATGGTTTGAGAATGCCCTGGCGAGGACAACCCTGGACATTCTACAGCCTGAGTTTCACCTGGACAAGACGACGGGACGCTCGGCCTGAAATTAACGTGACCACCTTCAAACCGATGAGGGCCGCCCAGGCCTTAGAGCAGGGAGACTCTGTGGCCGGGTGCGGGATCACTCAGCTCGATGGCACAGAAGCCACAGGAAGGAACGCCTCCCGCTTTCTCTGTGAAGCCTCCTCAGAACGAGAGCTGGGCAGCCCTGACGTGTGCTCAGCTGATGAGCATCATCCCATAGATGTTTCTCTCTCACATCGCTGTTTCTCTCTCTTAAATCCATAAACAGCCCTTGCCAGTATGGCTCAGTGGATAGAACATCGGCAAGGGTCTCGGGTTCAATTCCAGTCAAGGGCACATACCTCGGTGGCAGGCTTTTCCCCAGCCCGGACTCTGGTTGGGGCTCCTGCAGGAGGCAACCAATCGATGTGTTTCTCTTCCATGGATGTTCTCTCTCTCTCTCTTTCCCTCTCTCTTCCACTCTCTCTAAAAACCAATGGAAGACTATCCTCAGGTGAGGATTAAAAAAAAAGATCTAAAACAGTCCTTACCTGTATTCTAATCAACCACAGCTCCACAAGGAGCACCAGGGTCAAACTGTCCGAGAAGGTCCGACCTGGTCCCAACTCCGAGGAGAAGTCAGGTGAAACCCTGAACCCCGATCCTCACCTATCACACCGGCTGCTAATGCAGGGACCAGCGCTGATAAAGTCATCGTGCTTTGAAGAAGATAACGCATAACCACAGAAGATCCTATTCTTTCTAACCTGAAAGGCAATAGTCTATAGCTTTCAGGGGAGAGGATGGGGTTAGAGCATCTACCTTTAGAAGAATAGCAAATAATTCATTTAAATGAACTGGAAACGTGTGAGTTTCCATGTCTGAATCCCAGCCCGCAATGTCGATGATGACGACACTGACTCAGATACACCAGAAGTGACGGTAAGTTTCCCCGAGCACAAGTACCTCTAGGCAAACACAGGCCCCTCAAGGTCACCACAGCCCTATTCCTGCTCCGTGACACCCACCTCACCCCCACACACGGTGAGCATGCCACACCCCTGGGACCTCCTCAGAGTTCTGGATGAATTATTCTCCAGGGAGCTGTGCTCCGCCCCTGCCTGGCAAGCAGCTTCCGGAGGCTCCCCACACACCGCACCATCTGCACGGAGAGGTGGTGCTCGATGTACGTGACTAACACCAACCACATTCCCTCTACACGACTGAGAGCAGGCCCACACAGCTGCCAAAAAGACCATCAGATGGAAATCACCTTAGTTCCCCTGCAACTGCACCCCGCTATTGTCAGAGGAAACCAGCAACCTCCAAAGGACCCCGAATCTGATCACCAAACTCAAGTCGCCCAGAGCCACACCCAAACCATTTCAAACAAACCCTAGGAACTGGGAAAACCATCTGATGAATAACAGAGCCATTTTCAGTTCTAAATACTCAAATGCATCACTCACTGTGTAAATGAACAGAGAAGCAATGATTTAATGAAGGGGAAAAGCACAAAATGAATTTTTAAAAAATGATTGTCCCAAATTTACCTACGTCTCTTCCTTCACAGTAAAGGCTCGGACTTTTTTCATTGTTGTTAATCCTCACTCAAGGATATTTTTTCCATTGATTTTTAAAGAGAGTGGAAGGGGGGAAGGGAGAAAGAGAGAGAGAAACATCAATAGAGAGAGACGCATTGATCGGTTGCCTCCTGCAGGTGCCCCAACTGGGGCAACCACGGTCAGGAATCGAACTGCAACCCAGGTACATGCTCTTGACCGGGGATCGAACCCGTGATCCTTTGGTGCAAGCGCCAACACTCCAACTACTGAGCCACACAGCTAGGGCAAAGGCTCGGGCTCTTTCACCCCCCTAGTTAGTATAGCACCAACTAGACATCAGTAGTCGATATGCAATAAACTAGAGAGCGTTCCACGCCAGGTATTTAACGCTCACAGCAGCCCTATGAGGTTTTACAGATGAGGAAACTAAGGCGAAGACTGGTGAGTGACTTGCCTGCTAACACCCACCAAGTGGCAGAACCAGGATTCAAGCACTGCACCTCCATGTCTGGGAGAGGAACCAGCTCCCGGCTTCAATGCTGCCCCACCCCCTCCCCCTCGTTAACTGGCTCATCGTTCAGACCTCGGGTTAAATGTCACTTCCTCGGGGAACCCTCTCCGGAGAGCCCTTCCTAGGTCAGATGCCTGGGCCCAGGTGTTTTGTTTTTGTTTCTGTTTCTGTTTCTATTCTGTTGTTTTTAATAATTCTTTACTGTTAGAAGTATTACATATGTCCCCTTTTTCCTCCACTGACCCCTTCCAGCCTGCCCCCGCCCCTGCCCCAGGCCCTCACCACCCACTGTCTGTGTCCATGGGTTATGCATATGTGCATACAAGGTCCTTGGTTGATCACCTCCCACCCACCCAGCCTCCCCCGCCTTCCCTCCGAGATTCCGCACTCTGTTCCCTGCTTCCATGTCTCTGGGTCCCCTCTGTTCATCAGTTTATTTTGTTACTTAGATTCCACATGTGAGTGAGGTCATGTGACACTTGTCTTTCCCTGACTGACTGACTTCACTCAGCATGACACTCTCCAGGCCCCTCCATGCTGTCTCAATAGGCCCAGGTTTTAATAGTGCTGTTGATGATTCCTCCAGGGCACCTGTCACCATTCTGATGATCCGGTGCTGTGCATGCTTGTTTGATTAAAGTCTTGCTCTCCAGCCGCACCCATCCAAGACTGCACGCTCCAGGAGGCCAGAGCTGTGCTGTGTGCCGCCCTCCACAGTGCCCGCAGGCGAAGGCCCAGGTGGGGCCGGTGGCCACTGTCCCAGGAACACGCTAGTCAAGTTTCAATGTCTAGTTAGTTGGCAATTACTCAGAAATTCCTGTCACATATACAGGTGTCCCAAGAACGTATACACACTGACTTCTATTCCATTTTGAAAAGGAAATGTATTTTAATAAATGCTGTGAAAAGGAAATGTATTTTAATAAATGCTGCCTTTATAATTATTCATATAATATATATATATAGTCACACACATATGTATATGATAGGAATTTATTTTTTCTCTTTATTTTTTTGTTTTACTTTTTCCCATCACCACTTGTCCCCCCTACACCCCCCTACACCCCCCTACATGCCATAATCACCACACAGTTGCCCGTGTCCATGAGTTCCTTCTGTTTTTCCTTTTTTGCTCAATCCCTCCATTCCCCCTGCCTTTCCCCCAACCTCCCTATCAGCTGCTCTCTGTCTATGAGTCTGTATTTTGCTTGTTAGTTCAGTTTGTTCATTAGATTCCACATATGAGTGAGACCAGATGGTACTTGTCTTCCTCTGACTGGCTTATTTCACTCAGCATAATGCTCTCCAGGTCCCTCCAAGCTGTCGCACTGGGTAAAATTTTCTTCCATTTTTACGGCTGAGTAGTATTCCATTGTGCAAATGTACCACAGCTTTTTATCCACTCATCTTCTAGGGGCACTTGGGCTGCTTCTGAACCTTGGCTATTGTAAATAGCACTGCGATGGACATAGGGGTGCACGTATTCTTTACAATTAGTGTTGCGGGTTTCTTCAGATAAATGCCCAGAAGTGGAATGACTAGGCCATAAGGCAATTCCATTTTCAATTTTTTGAGGAACCTCCACAGTTTTCCACAGTGGCTGCACCAGTCTGCATCCCCACTCACAGTGCACAAGGGTTCCTTTTTCTCCACGTCCTCACCACCATTTGTCATTTGTGATTTACTGACAATGGCCATTCTGACAGGTGTGAGTGGTACCTCATTGTCATTTTAGTTTGCATCTCTCGGATGATTAGTGACGTTGAGCATCTTTTCGTATGTCTATTGGCCTTCTGTGTGTCCTCTTTGGAGAAGTGTCTATTTAGATCCTTTGCCCATTTTTAAATTGAATTGTTTTCTTGGTGTTGTTTTATAAGTTCTTTATAAATTTTGGATATTAAGCCTTATCAGATGTATTATTGGTGAATATGTTCTCCCTTTCGGCGGGCTATCTTTTCATTTTGCTGACGGTTTCCTTTGCTGTGTAAAACGTTTTAGTTTGATGTGGTCCCATTTGTTTATTTCTGCTTTTGTTTCCCTTGCCCGAGGAGATATATCAGAAAAAATATTGTTGTAGGAAATGTCCAAGATTCTACTGCTAGGTTTTCTTCTAGGAGTCTTCTGGGTTCGAGTCCAACATTTCAGCCTTTATTTCATTTTGAGTTTAGTCTTTTAAAATATATATATATTATTGATTTTTTACAGAGAGGAAGAGAGAGGGATAGAGAGTTAGAAACATCGATGAGAGAGAAACATTGATCATGGGGATGTGCCCGCAGCCAAGATACATGCCCTTGACTGGAATCAAACCTGGGACCTTTCAGTCTGCAGGCCGACGCTCTATCCACTGAGCCAAACCGGTTAGGGCTTGAGTTTAGTCTTGTCGTGTGTGTGGTGTAAAAAGGTGGTCTAGTTTCACTTTTTTGCACACATTTGTCCAAATTTCCCCAACACCATTTATTGACTAGACTGTCGTTTCCCATTTATGTTTTTGCCTCCGTTGTAAAATATTTATTGACTGTGAAGATGTGGGCTTATTTCTGGGCTCTGTATTCTGTTCCATTGATCTACGTGTCTGTTTTTATGCCAATGCCAAGCTGTTTTATTTACTTTGGCTTTGCAGTACAGTTTGATATTAGGTAGCGTGATTCCTTCAATTTTGTTCTTCTTTCTCAAGATCGCTGTTGCTATTTTGGGTCTTTTGTGGTTTTGTATAAATTTGTGGAATATTTGTGATATACACCCTGGTGTCTTGACAGGAATTGCATCGAGTCTGTAGACTGCCTTGGGTAGTACGGACATTTTAATGATGTTAATTCTTCTATCCATGAACAGGCATATGTTTCCACTTATTTGTATCTTCTTCAATTTCTTTTTTCAGTGTCTTATTATTTCCCAAGTACAGGACTTATACATCGTTGGTTAAATTTCATTCCTAGGTATTTTATTCTTTTTTTAAGCACTGTAAATGGAATTGTTTTCTTAGTTTCCCTTTCTAATGATTCATTATTGGTGTATACAAAATGATTTCTGGATATTTCTTTTGTATCCTGCTACTTTACAGAATTCATTGATCAATTCTAGTAGTTTTTTGGTGGCATCTTTAGGGTTCTCTATATACAGTATCATGTCATCTGCAAATAATGACAGTTTTATTATTCTTCCTTTCCAATTTGGATGCCTTTTATTTCATCTTCTTGTCTGATCGCTGTGGCTAGGACTTCCAGTACCATGTTGAGTGAGAGTGGTCAAAGTGGGCATCCCTGTCTTGTTCCTGATCTTAAGGGGAACACTTGTCATTTCTGCCCATTGAGAATGACGTTGGCTATGGGTTTGTCATATATGGCCTTTATTACATTGAGGTATGTTCCCTCTATTCCCACTTTTCTGAGAGTTTTTATCATAAATGGGTGCTGGATTTTATCAAATGCTTTTTCTGCATCTATAGATATGATCATGTGGTTTTTATTCTGCATTTTGATCTGCAGATATTGTATCAACCTTGCATCCCCAGAATAAATCCCACTTGATCATGGTGTATGATCTTTTTAATGTATTGCTGGACTCGGTTTGTGAATAATTTGTTAAGGATTTTAGCATCTATGTTCTTCAGATATTGGCCTATAATTTTAATTTTTTGTAGTGTCTTTATCTGGTTTTAGAATTAGTATAATGCTGGCCTTGTAAATGAGCTTGGGAGTCTTCCCTCCTCTTGAATTATTTGGAATAGCTTGAGAAGGATATGTGTTATTCTTGGAATGTTTGGTAAAATTCATCTATGAAAGCCAGTGGTCCAGGACTTTTGTTTGTTGGGAGTTTTTTTATTATTATTACTGTTTCATTTCAGTAGTTGTAATCTGTCTATTCAGATTATCTGGTTCTTCCTGATTCATTTTGGAAGACTGTATGTTTCTAGGATTTTATCCATTTCGTCCAGATTGTCCAATTTGTGGGCATATAGCTGCTCATAATATTTTCTTACCATCTTTTGTATTTCTTTGGTGTCAGTTGTTACTTCTCTTTCATTTCTGATTTTATTTATTAGGGTCCTCTCTCTTTTTTCTTGGTGAGTCTGATTAAAGGTTTGTCGATCTTGTTTATCGCTTCAAAGAACCTGCTCTTGGTCTCGTTGATCTTCTATATTGTTTTTTTAGACTGTTTTGTTTATTCTGCTCTGATCTGTTCCTTCCTTCTGCTCACTTTGGGAATTGTTCATTATTCTTTCTCAAGGTCCGTAATTGTCAAGTTAGATTGCTTATTTGAGCTTTTTCTTGTTTCTTGAGATAAGCCTGTAATGCTATGAATTTCCCTCTTAAGACTGCTCTTCCTGTGTCCCACAGATTTTGGGTTGTTGTGTTCTCATTTTCCTTTGTTTCAAGGTATCTTTTGATTTCTTCCTTGATCTCATTGTTAGCCCATTCACTGTTTAGTAAAATGTTATTTAGCTTCCATGTCTTTGTGTGTTTTTCAGTTTTCTTCTTATGATTGATTTTTAGTATCACAACATTATAGTCAGAGAAGATGCTTGATATGATTTCAATTTTCTCAAATATGTTGAGACTTTTATGTGTCCTAACATGTGGTCTATCTAGAAAATGTTACATGTGCACTTGAAAAAATGTATATCCTGCTGCTTTGGGGTGAAATGCTTTGAAGATATCATTTAAATCCATTAGATCTAATGTGTCATTTAAGGCTGCCATCTCCTTGTTGATTTTATGTCTGGAAGATCTATCCATTGATGCTAATGGGGTGTTAAAATCACTATTATGACTGTATTACTGTCAATCTGTCCCTTTATGTCCATCAAGATTTGGTTTACATATTTAGGTGCTACTATGTTGGGTGCATAAATGTTTACAAGGGTTATATCCTCCTGTAGGATTGCTCCCTTTATCATTATGTAGTGGCCTTCTTTGTCTCTTACTATAGGCTTGCTTTCAAAGTCTATTTTATCAGATATAAGTATTGCTACCCCAGCTTTTCTTTTTCCTTTCCATTTGCATGAAATATCTTTTTCCATCCTTTTATTTTTAGTCTGTGTCTTTCTTTCGCTCTCAGGTGGGTCTCTTAAAGACAGCATATGTATGAGTCTTGTTTTCTTATCCATTCAGCTACCCTATGTCTTTTGATTGAAACATTTAAGCCATTTACATTTAAAGTAATTATTGATAGGTACATATTTACTATTATTTTATTTTTTAACTGTGTTCCTGGGTTTTTTCTTTTTCCTCTTCTTCTTTCTCCTCCTTCCTCTTTCCTCTTCCTTCCTTCTCTCCCTCCTCCTCCTCCTTCTTCTTAAAGCAAGTCCTTTAACATTTCTTATAATACTGGTGTGGTGGTAACAAACTCCTTTAGCTTTTTCTTGTCTGGGAAAACATTTCTCTCTTAATTTTAAATGATAGCCTTGCTGGGTAAAGTAGCCTTGGTTGTAGGTCCTTGCTTTTCAACATGTTGAATATGTAATGCCAATCCCTTCTGGCATGAAATGTTCCTGTTGAGAAATCAGCTGGCAGTTTTATGGGAGCTCCCTTGTAGGTAACTAACTGCCTTTCTCTTGTGGCTTAAGATTTCTCTTTATCTTTAACCTTTGGCATTTTAATTATGTTGTGTCTTGGTGTGAGCCTCTTTGAGTCCCTCTTGTTTGGGACTCTCTGAGCTTCTTGGACTTGTGTGTTTTCCTTCACCAGGTTAGGGAATTTTTCAGTCATTATTTCTTTAAATAGGTTGTTAATCCCTTGTTCTCTCTCTTCTCCTTCTGGTATCCCTATGTTGTGAATGTTGTTATACTTCATGTCCCAAAGGTCCCTTAAACTATGCTCATTTTTTAAAAATTCTCTTTTCTTCTTACTCCTCTGATTGGGTGTTTTCCCTACCTTGTCTTCTAAATCACTGATTTGATCCTCCACTTCATCCAACCTACTGTTTTTTCCTTCCAGTGTATTCTTGATTTTGGATATTGCATTCTTCATTTCTGACTGGTCCTTTTTTGTGGTATCTATGTCCTTTTTCATGCTATTGATCATCCTGATAATCATTACTTTGAACTCATTAGCAGATAAATTGCTTGGGTCCATTTCATTTAGTTCTTCTTCTGGACAATCCTCTTGTTCTTTCATTTGGGGTCTGTTCCCTTGTCTCCCCATTTTGGCTGCCTCTTTGTGTTTGTTTCTGTGTATGAGATAGATCTGCTATTACTCCCAGTCTTGTTAGGGTGGCCTTGTATAGTAGGTGTCTTGTGGGACCCAGTGGCACAGTTTCCCTGATCATCTGAGCTGGGTGCTCTGGAATCCCCCTTGTGTATGTAATGTGGGCCCTCCTCTTATAATTGAGTCTTGATTGCTATTGGCCCATTCGTGCATGGGATCGACCCTCTGGCTGGCTGACTGTGATGCTCAACCCTGACCGTGGTGTGCAAGCTGCTGGGCAGGTGATCACACGAAGCAGAATTCCCTCAGCAGGGTTTGGTGCCTGTTGAGATTTCCCTGCAGATATGCTGCTTGTGACGCTTACTGGATCCCTGTTCTGTTGTTGTCTGAACCAGCAGGTGTATTGACTCTGGGCCTTTTCAGAGAGACTCCAGTGCAAGCCAATTTCAGACACTGCCTGTGCCTGGCCCTGGGCAGCCTGTTTGAAGCTATCAGTGATACACAGCTTATGGCTCTCTCTGCTGGGCCTGGTTGCATGTGGAAAGCACTAAGCTGCATACCAGGCTGGCTTTCGGCAGCACCAGGCCTGGGGGGCAGGTCAGCAAGTGTTTCAAAGCTCACAGAGATCTGCCTCCGCCTGCAGGCTCCAGTTAGACTTAGAGCCTCTCGTTGTACTCCTCAGCAAGGCATAAGCTCCATAGGGTAGGGAGAGAGGCATTCCAGTAGGTGGGTCTATTGCTGCCCCACCGGCTATGTGTATGGACCAGATTTCCCTGCCTGAGAAAGATGGCTTCTACAGTATAAAGGAATGACTCAGCACAGGGATCCTGGTGGCTGAGCCCTTAGCTCTCTCCCCAGAGCCACCCACCTCAGACTCTCCCCATGAAGCTCTAGTCCACTCTGCCCTCCCTCCGCCAGAGCCCAGGGTAAGTGACTACAAACAAAATTTGGGGCATTGGCCCTTTAAAGAGGATGTCTGTGTCACTAACCATCTCTCCCTAGTGGACAGAGACCCCATTGCTTTTCATAGCTGGATGCTATGTGGGCTCTTGTCCCAGTTCTGGTGCTCTAGGCTGGGGAGCCTGGCTTGGAGTTTAGACCCCCCACAGCTGAGATATCCCTCCAGAACTTCAGCTGCTGCCTATGACAGCCCAGTCAGCCCTCTTATACCTCTGCACTTCTTCCAGTCTCGATGTGGCTCCTTCTGTAAGTGCTTGGTTATATGGCTTCTCTCCGGCTAGTCTTCAGTTGGTTATTCAGGATGATTGCTCTATAATTTAGTTGTAATTCCAGTTTAGTGCTGGGAGGAGGTGAGTATAGCTTCCACCTAATCTGCCACCATCTTAGTCTGCCTCAGGAATTTCTAAATACACATGTGTGTATATATAAATTCAGGAGTATATATTTGACTAATAAAATTCTGAATTTTATATGTGGGTTGAGGGTGCAGACCCTCAAAAATCCAAGTATAACTTTGGACTCCCCCAAAACTTAACTACTAATAGCATTTTTATAACATACAAAGTATGTATTAA
Source organism: Myotis lucifugus (assembly GCF_000147115.1). Lineage (NCBI taxonomy): Eukaryota > Metazoa > Chordata > Mammalia > Chiroptera > Vespertilionidae > Myotis > Myotis lucifugus. Next base: position 452,644 of record NW_005871609.1, on the reverse strand, counting down.
TCAACTGTTTGTTATTAAAAAGTGCTAGTAAAAATAATAAGAGAAAATATAGTTACAGCTCTATACATATTTATTTTAAAGACTACATATAAGTGGACCCACACAGTCCAAATTCATGTTGTTCAGGGGTCAACTATTTATACACATCGGCCCTCAAATAACCTCATTTTTTTCAACATCATTTCATTTATAATGTTGATTTTTTTAACAATGATTCCCACCTGTCCGGTGTGGCTCAGTGGTTGAGCATCAACCTATGAACCAGGAGGCCACAGTTCTACTTCCAGTCAGGGCACATGCCCGGGTTGTGGGCTCAATCCCCAGTGTAGGGCATGCAGGAGGCAGCCGATCAATGATTCTCTCTCATCATTGATGTTTCTATCTCTCTCTCCCTCTCCCTTCCTCTCTGAAATCAATAAAAATATGTATATTTTTAAAAAATGATTCCCATACAGGGCCACTGTCTGTGAAGTTCGCACTTCTCCCCATATCTGTGCGGGTTTTCTCTAGGGAGTCCGGTTTCCTCCACATCCCAAAGCTGGGCTCGTTAGGTTAACTGGCACAGCTCCATTGTCCTGTGCTGAGCAGGTGGGTGTGGGTGTGGGTGTGATGGAAGGGGTCCTGTCCAGGGTGGCTCCTTCCTTGCCCATGAGCTACAGCGATAGACACAGCCACCTGCGACCCTGAACTGGAGAAAGTGATCTGGAAAGTAATTATCTTACTAGTCTTTATCAATCTTTCCTAAACGTATGTGTAGCTCACTTTTATTTCAATGTTTAATATCAGAAGTGTTTGGGTCTTTATTTAGACGTTAGGTGATGCTTTTGTGAGTAGGAATATGCTGTAAGAATGTAACTCTTGATTATATCAATCTATAGCAAGATCAGTTTCAGTATACATCATTTCCTTTAAAGTCACAGTTCCCAAGAACTTATTGATGACATGAAGTAAGGACATACAGTATATAAAATAAATCTCAGTCTTTAAAAATCCAGAAAAGCATTCAGATGCACCTTAATAATAACAGACTCCCTTTGAATTCTCAACTTCTGCCCTGCTTCCTTCTCCACAGACTGATTTATCTCCTCAGCAGATATCTTTGAGATAATTCTACAGAGTAAGTTGTCTCCTACCCTGGCTAAATGTTCCGACCTGAGCTCATGGCTCTTGCAGTTATAATAACTGGCAAATATCTATCACTCCTGGGGAGTTGTAACTCAGGATCCACTTCCCTATCATTAAACGTGTAGGGGAGTTGTTATCTTTGACCCAATTATGACAGAAAAAAATCTTCAGAAAAGAGACTCAGAACAGTAAGACCCCCACATATTTCATTACAAGACAAAATCGGGAGAGGTGCTGTCTCAAAGTGCCTGCCCCTCGTAAGGACAACCAACCACTGAGCAAAAGCACTGCCCAGCCTGCCCTTCTCCACAGCCGTCCGCCTGCGTTCTGCGTGCCCTTTGGGGTCTCCAACGGCTTTAGATTTATGAGTCCACACAACAACCACGGGGCATGAACCTCTTAAAACATGTCCTCGTTTTTCTTATTAAGACCATTTAATGCAGACTGATAGGTTACAGGCTTCTTGACCACCGTCTAGGTTACAGCCGTCAACCCTCTACTATCAGTGAGGCAGGAGCGTAAGAAGCTGGGGAAATTCCTGGGCAAGTGCAACCGGGAAACTGAGACGAGATCATTAAACAAGGCCAAACAATTTGAACACTTTACAGTGACTCTATCTTCCCTAACCAAGGCCACTTGAGAGCAAATGGTTTACACCTCCCCTCCCTAACCAGAGAACACAGAGCTTAAATCACGCTGGTCAGGCAGACAGATAACAAAGACCCAATTTACGCCATTTGTGCCAGCCAAACCCAAGGACAGATGGAGTCAGGGGAACAAATAACCAAAACAACAACTAGAGCCAGACAGACCCAAGATAAAAGTAAGGCGGTGAAGGTGACCAGAGAATAATCCCAAACTCCCCTATAAGCTCACCGTGAAGTATCAACATTTCGAAGGCCACACCTGGGAAACTAATGAATATTCTGTAAGACCCTCCCCTGAGACCTCCCTAGGACTCCCGCCAGCAGAGAGATAAAAACCCTCCAAACAAAGGCCCAGCACGCCCGGCCTCTTCTCAGGCATGGACTGTTTATTTTCTCTCTCCTCAACTCTCAGGGTCCCCACAAGACTTGCTCTCTGGGGTGTAGCAGGCAGCAGCAGTTCATCCCAAGCTGACCCCAGCTGAACCCGTCTCCAAGGCCCCCCTTCCTGACTTACCAGTGAGCTGACAGCAGCCTGAGTGGCTCACTCCTGTCCCTGTCACTTGTGCTTCCCAGTGAATTCACGCAGCCCAGTGTGGCTCACTTCTTTCCTACTCTTTACGGAGCTAAGCACAGCTCCGTCTGGCTCGCTCCTGCTTCGACTTCTACCTAAGCCTTCCTGTTTCTGACCCAGCTCTGATGAACACACTCACAATCACCTGGACTCGCATTGTGAAATCTTTCCCGCACGCGGTCAGGAACCCACACCCTCCGGGCCGGCCTCAGCAGACCGCTCCGCCCAGTGTCCTTCTGGTGACAGAAGGGGACCTGGAAGTCTTACTCCTGCTCACCCTCCCGACCAGGTGACCTACCCCTGCCACATCCGTCGTTCCCGAGGCCAGGGCTACACAGAGGTGACGAGCACGGACACGGCCTGGCTCTCTTGCGAGGTCTACGTCCCTGGCTTCTTGAGGTTAAACGTTAGTCTGTCTCAGGCTGAGAGGGAACAACAGGGAAGGAGAGTCTCGCCATAAGGCCCAAGACAGCCGTCGGGCTCTGCCCGAAGCCGCAGGTGTGTGCTTTTCTGCACTGAGCTGAGCTTCAAAGCTTGTCATCACCATTTACTCTTCTATTAAGAGCAAACCTCACTCCTCTGTTCTGAGGTCTTCACAGAAGTCACTCTCCACTGCAGAAAGGCAACTGTACCCCCGCCAGGCGGCCTCTGATGGTCCCCCCACCCGGAGCCCGAGGTCTGTGATCGAGGCCTCGCCATCCCAAAGGGCTACCGCTAAGGTTCAGCTCCTTCCGAGAAGAAAGTGCAATTGCTGCTCAGGAAACACAAAGCAGCCACTTACCTGAGAGGAGGCCGCCTGAGTGTCTGACAGCCACCGCTCGCTGCAGCCGCTCGGGTCTGATGCCGCCGGCGCCGGGGAGGTGCGGTCAGAGCAGGCAGATGCGTGCGTCCCGAAGTGGCTGCGGAGGCAAAACAGGAACCTCTGCGTGCAGGTTCTCCTTTCCGTCTCTGGCCCGCTACCCCGTTTTCGTGAATGCTCCCAGAGGAAATCCCTCTAGGAGAGCAGAAGCTCAAGCCCAGACCCCGAGGGTCCCTCCACCAGGTCAGCAGCTCTCCGAGGGGGTCCCGAGTGGCATCGGCAAGCACCCCTGAGTGAGCAGTCAGCCTCGTGCACACAAATGCAATATGTTGAAGATGAACACAGAACGCGTTCAGAATATACCCACCTCTCTGATCTCTCCCACCCAGTGGCCCGCTCACCACCCACCTGCCGTTTCCTCTGCCTGCACGCATCCCCCAGAGGCCCGGGGGTGACCTGCACACCCCAGATAAGAACTCAAGGCTTCTTTGCTTCAAGGAATCTTTTGCTTTTAAATCACCGCTTCCCAATCAGTGTTCCCAGGCGCAGGCCTTCTCCCGCCGCCCCGCCGGCACGCCCGGTGCCGCTTGCTCTTCCCAAGGACTATGCCCGCGGGTCCTCAGCAGCGGTGCTGGGCGCCAGCCTTTCCCTAATGCGCCCGCATGGCCCGCTGCACGCCACCAACACTGGGACCCGAGGGTTTAAAAATCCCTGAACCTTAGCAGCCGCTCCAGCCCCAGGAGCGGGGCCTCGCTGCTCCGTCCGCAAAGGCCTCGCCGGAGAGCAGCTCAGGAGCCGCTGCTCGATGTGAAAGCCACAAACCTGCCCCTTTCAGACGGCAGTTCTCATCTCACATGTCAATATGCACCAGAAAGTGCCGAGACGGTCATTAACTGATGTGGCAAAGAGATCAAGGGCTACGGTGTCTGTGCACACGGCACATCCTCCTACCGAGACAGAAACAAAAACCGCAGGGAAATGGCAGTTCCGTCCAACAGCGCAGCGCGGGCCACGGGTGGAGCGGCCTCTTCGCTGCGAAGGCGCACGCGGTGCGACAAGATGGCAGCCTGGACCCGCCCCGTGGCTCTCTCCACGGCGCCCCTGGGACCCTAACGGAGTGACACCCAGAACCTGCCAACTAGGGATGTGGCCCCCAGTTTTCAAGGCAGGAACGTGCCCCTCGGAGCCCCCGTGCAGAGATGAGCTGCTTCCCAAGAAGCCGCTGGCCACAGGCTTGTGTGAGCTCACACTCTGACGGAATTAAGGGGTCAACGCACAAAACTCATCATGTCACGTAACCGCACAGAAAGGCTTCATCGGCCAGGGACTTCTGAAGGCCTTCAGCCCCCTGCAGACGGCAGGATTCAATTCCTCTTCTAGACCGGCCTGGTCTCTAGTGTGACAGAACCTCATGGGCATCGGGAAGAAAAAGAGGGAGACTGGCACCCAGGCCATGCCAGAGCCGCGGGTTAAAACCAGCCCTTTCCCTGCTTCCATCCCCGCTGTCCAGCTGCTCTGCTCCTGTGAGGGGAGCGGTGCCTGCCCCTCGGGGAGGAGGAAGCTGGCGGCCGTGCTGTGAGGTGAGCACAGGCCCAGGCAGCAGACTGAGCCACCAGCTGCTCTCCCCCGTGAAGGGCACTGTTGTTCATTTCTGGAGGAAGGAACTGGTTCAAACCACGACCAAGGCCACAAAACAACATGACTGCGGAACCCCCGGGGCCTTTTGTCTAAGGTGACAGACATATCACACAGGCCTGCCCCCCACACAGGCCCGAAGGAAATGACAAGCAAACGCAGCGAAAACAGGTTCCTCCTTCAATGGGATGTGGACTTGGCGGGGTTCCCGTCACAGCAGCTCGCTGTCGGAGAAACGAGGACCCACAGAAAGGCCGCCTCGCCGTGAGAGCTCTATCTGGCAGTCCCCCCGTGGCCCCGTGATTTCTTACTGTTCACACTGCTCTCCTCTCCGTGAGCGGCCTCTGACGACCACCGCCCCGCCAAGCAGGCCCAGACGGAGGTGTAACCGCCGGAAATGTAAACTGCGAACCCTGCCTTGCCACTTCGACCTCCTCGCCCGACCAGGGTCCATCGTGATGTCTACGAACCCACCAGACTCTCATCTGTGGACCAGGATAGCAAAAGAGGGCGGGGCAAGTCCAAGAGGCAGAGCTAACAACCCACAATTTATAACCAGATCTGGGCAAAAACTGTAAAGGTGGTTTTTCATGACGTCCAGTGTACGGTGCCGTCCTAGGGACACCTCCCGCCACCTGGGAGGCGCGTGGAGGGACCGCCCTGTGAAAACGAAGATGGGAGGAGGCACCGTTTCGCTGTCAGAACCGAGACTGAACCCATCGCTCTGGCGCAGGGGGCTGCCTGTCGTCCTTCCTGATGGGCCACACACTCCCTAACGGCTTAGAGAAACCCCAGGCGTCTGCAGGAAGTGGGGGCCGCTGCTGAAAGGTTTCGCGGGACCAGAAGGGGGAGTGTAGCTTATGCACAACACCACTTCCCTGTCTCGCACGCTACAGACCAACAGTCTGTCAGTGCCTCAGCTCACGCAGACTTGGTGCATTTTAGAAATCAAAGACGTTCTGAAGGGTAACACGGGTTAAAAGAATATTTCATTGTAAATAACCGGTAAAATTACTCTATACAGTCCCGCAGAATCTGCTGAAGGGTTTTTCTTGCCTCGGATCTTAAAAGTCAAGAAGGAAGCCAGCGGTAAGAGAGTGAAATGACAAACTGCGCCCGGCAGGACAAAAGGAAGGCCTCCCTCTGCCTCGCCGTCCCTGTCCCTTTACTTCGCTGGGGAGCCGGGTCAGAGCGTGGCTCCTGGTGCGACCACCATGGAGGCAGATGCCGTCCACGCCACGTCGCCCACGTAACTGCCGATGCGTCGCTGAGCGGCGAGGGCAGGCCGTGTGCTCACTCACAGCTGAAAATGTTCCCGGAGCAAAACCAGAGAACGCTTATCCCCAACGCGTCCCGTCCGCCAGCACATCAGGAACCCCGGGGCTCCATTTCCTTCCAAATAAAAGGCTCCGGCATCAGCAGTGTGGCTAACAGGTAGGGCTCTCCCTCAAATAACAGAAAGAGAAGGTGTAATACATCAAGAGCACGGCGAAATAAAGTCTCTCTCCTCAGGAAAAGGGCTCCTTCATTCGATTAGAGGATGTGTGACTAAGGGGTCGTTAGGAGTCTCTTCTGCAAGTGTCTGAGCAGTTCATACATACAACAGGAATCGCCAATCGGTAACTGGTTCCTAAAGTCTTTACTGATGGGTTCCAGAGCCCTCCGTCCCGACCGTCCGGCCGGCTCCACTCCTCCCAGGGCTTCCGTGCCGGGGGCGATACTTCTCAGTGATTCGGTGATTCTCCTGACGTTCTGCAAACTTCCCTCAGTACGTGTCCTCATAGTCTGAGTCCTGGAGAGGAAAGGGCAGCGGCTGTGTGAGTACGGGAAGTATCATTAGAGTCAGAATTTAGCCAATGGCCACACGTTAGGACCCCCCACAGGAACCCAGTTTGGGGCAACATCAACATGAGGTGGCACTGGCTCAATCCACCTACATGGTCTCATGGCGAATTTCTGCTTTGAAACCCTAAGCGTTCCCTTTTCCTCGGTGAATACTTTTTAAAACCTCAGCACTCATAGGAAGGCGCCCAGAGGCTGCAGAACGTGCAGGGCTGTGGCCTGGCGTTTAGGCCAGGAGTCAGGCTCCCTCTGAGTTTCAATCCCTTGCTGGCTGGGTGACCTTGAGTCGCACTCTTTAACTTCTCTAAGCCTCAGTTTCCTCATCTGTAAAATGGGGATAATAAAAATACTGACACCACATAGAACAGCTCCGAAAACGGCATGAGACGATGTCTGTAACTCACTAAACACGGCCTGGCTCTTGGTAAGCTAAGCGCCCGTATTCCAACTTGTCCTCACTGCTTTGCACCCAAAGCGGGCCGTTTGGCGCTCCCAGCACACCACACTCCTGCAGGCCATTCCTTCTCCTGCTCTCCTAGATGACTGCGCATACCTTCCCCTCGCCCGAACCTCCAAAACTGCCTCCTCACTCTCTTCGCAGCTGATGATCTTGCTTCCTCCCATCATGGGAACAGAGAAGCAGTCGGTAGTGAACTTCCGCAAGCTCCCATCACCATAGTTACCGACCCCCTGCATCTAGGCCCACCTACTTGCCCTTCCCGGCTCTGCCGAAGGATATACTGCCCTGCTCTTATCTAAGCCAACGTCTTCACTGGTGCACCAGCGCCTGGAGTCCTCTCAAGGGCAGAGCCTATTTTCCCTTCCTGCCGCTTCCTCTCCTCTCACATACAAATGTGCTCTCAATTCTCCCATCTTAAACGGAAAGCAACTCTCAACACCCACTCCCTCACCTGGTGCCCGATTTCAATGCCTCCCTCCACGGAAACCCCATGAAACACTGTACACCCAGTGTAACCAGCAACATGCTGGTCCAGCTTTCACCCCACTTTTCCCTGAAGCTGCTTTGGCCAAAGTCACCCATCACCCCCACAACCCAGGTCATCCAAGAATCAACGCTCATGTCACTCAACCCAACTCAGAGCGACTGGCACCCCCGTTCTCTTTCCCTTTTCAAACACTCTCTTCACTGGGTCCCTGGAGTCCACTCTCCCGGTCCTCCCGTACCTCAGTGCACAGTCCTTCCAGCCTCCTTTGCTGACTCCCCTTCCTCTCCCCACTCTGTCCGCCTTGGAGAACCCCAGGCCTCAGGCCTTGGGCGTCCACTCTGTCTATACTCATTTCCAGGGTGGAAACAGCTCTCCCAGTCTCTGTCTGCTATTGGCACCTACGCCTGTATCGCCAGTCTAGACCTCTCTTCTGAACTCCACACCTAGAGAACCAACGGCTACTCCACATCTCACCTGGGTGTTTAACACGTGTTTCAAACACCATCCACCCAAACCACGCTCTGGCTCTTCCTCCTAAAGCTGTTTCCCCTCAGAGTTGTACATACTAGAAAGCAGCAACTCTGTTCTACTCCTTGTTCAAGTCCAGGGCCTTGACTCCTCATTCTTTCACACAGACACGCAACCCACCAGTAACGCCGCTGGCTTTACCTTCGAACTATAATCAGAACAGTCACTTCTCACCACCCCCACCCTGACCCCAACCCCACCCTCTCCTCTCACTGGCATTGTTGCTAAAGCCTCCTCACCGGGCTCGCTGGCTCCTTCGTGGTCCCTCACCACCTGGGCTCCACCCAGAAGCCAGAACGAGCCTTTTAAAACATACGTCAGTTCACAATCTGTCAAAAACCACCAATGGATTCCATTTCATTACAAACAAATGTCCAAGTCATTACAATCCCTACAACGTCTACAAGAAATGACATGATGTCTCTGAAGGAAAGGGGTGGGCAGAAGGAGCTTCACAGCTGTGAGCACATAAAACAGCTCATTCTTGTATTATTATTTATCTACGAGGTGTGATAGTCTTATCATTTTTTGTATCCTTACTTATGATTTATCCGTTAGGTAATGATGGCTGGTAATTTCAACAATGACCAACAAAAGTGGAAACAAACATCATGGGGGTGCCAGAAGGAGAAGACAGAGATCAAGAAATTGAAAACCTATTTGAAAAAATAATGACAGAAAAGTTGCTTAACCTGGTGAAAGAAATAGACTTACAAGTCCAGGAAGCACAGAGAGGCCCAAACAAGAGGAACCCAAGGAGGCCCACACCAAGACACAGCATAATTAAAATGCCAAGGGTTAAAGACAAAGAGAGAATCTTAAAAGCAGCAAGAGAAAAGCAGTTCATTACCTGCAAGGGAGCCCATATGACTGACAGCTGACTTCTCAACAAAAACTATGCAGGCAGAGGCCAGGGCAAGAAATACTCAAAGTGATGGAAAGTAAGAACCTACAACCATCAGACTGTCGGCACCTGGGAAATGCTGCTCTCACTCTGATGGGGACGCAGCTACTGGGAGGCCCCAGAGACCAGAGGAGGGACTTGAACCTCCTCCGTGCGGAGCTCGGTCTCCTTGGGAAGGGAAAGAAGAGGCTCCGGGTTGACGTGTGGTGGGAAGTAGAGAGGAGCCGGCGTTTGCACCGTCCGCAGTTACGTGCAGACGTGATGGAGGTGTCACACGGGCTAACCTGACAAGATGAGGTCTGTGCACACGCACTGCCCCATCAATGCCGATTCAGGAGGAGGGCTCTCTTGTGGAAATCAGAAGTTTCTTGGGGGGAAAGTACACCCACAGGGGTCAAATGGGGTCAGGTGTTGCTTGTTCAGTATCTCAAGCCCAGAAAGATTAGTCGATTCTTGAAGGAAATGACATTGAACTTGTATCAAATTCAGCTGCTTTGATTCAGCGAGCCACAACAGTTAAAGCAAGATCAGAAAATGTTTGGATGGTATCTATGTTTCTTTAAAAAGGACCAGTTCCACGGGCTGATGAATAAGATCTAAGTTGTCCAGCTATAGAAACAGCAAGATGCCAGGTGATTCCTCAGACAATTTGCAATATTTTAAAGATGCAATGCCCGGCCAGTGTGGTTCAGTGGCTAAGCATTTGATTCCCGGTCAGGGCACATACCTGAGTTGTGGGCTCGATCCCCAGTGTGGGGCGTGCAGGAGGCAGCCAATCAATGATTCTCTCTCATCATGGATGTTTCTATCTCTCTCTCCCTCTCCCTTCCTCTCTGAAATCAATAAAAATATATTTTTTTAAAAAGATGCAATGAAAGCCATGTAATGAAGGAAAAACCCAAGGGTCTGCAGAAAAGTTCGATTCCGGGCTCTGGATGCAGCCGGTCGAAGTCTCCTAGAGTGAGCGCAGGGCAGAGGACACCCTCCATCAGCAGGTCCCCTGTCACCCAGCGGAGACTGCGCCGCGGAGCCCCTACCCCAGTCCAAAGCCACCACTCTGTGCCCAGGAGACAGAAGACAAAACACAACCGTTTGAGCTGAGGGAGTCCCCTGAACCCTAACAGACCTCGGTTGCCACCATGCTCTGGACCGACCGGCACGACCCTCTGCGGCCACCGAAGGCAAAGGGTCCCCGTAAATGAGCCAAGAAGCGACCCAGGAACAGGGCACAGAAGAGGGGCGTGGCTTACCAAGCACTCGGCACAGCGGACGCAGAGCCTGGCCATGCAGTCGTCCTCCTCTTGGTCAGTGCTGCAAAACAGGACACCGCCCCCCCCGAAACCATCACTGGCTCCGCACGGCACAGCAGGCACTGAGGTCCACAGCTCTGCTGTCAGACCCGGCTCTGCCGTCTTTGGCAGGGTGCCTGGCAGGTGACTTCAGCTCTGGCACTGTTTCCTCATCTATAAAATGCAGATATTAGCCTGGCCGGCGAGGCTCAGGGGTTGAGCGTCAACCTATGAACTAGAAGGTCATGGTTTGATTCCCCGTCAGGGCACATGCATGCATTGTGGGCTCCATCCCCAGTGTGAGGCGTTCAGGAGGCAGCTGATACATGATTCTCTCTCATTATTGATGTTTCTATCTCTCCCTCTCCCTTTCTCTCTGAAAACAATTTTAAAAATGTATTTTAAAAAATTATTGGCTTTAAAAAATAAAAATAATAAAATGCAGATATTACATCTATGCTTAAAGCACAGTGGTTAGGAGTAAATAAAAAATAAATACACATCAAACACATCCACAGTGCCTGGCACATAGTAAGTGCTCAATAAATGGGAGCTGGTCACAGCCACTCCTTTAGAAATGTACGAGCACCAGGCATGCCTGAGGCCTCGTGCTGGGCGGGGGACAAGGCCATCGCTAGAGCACAGCCCCTGGGAGTGTCCCCGCCTCCTGGGGTGAGAGGCCTGCTGAGCCGTAGAAGCTCGCTCGCATGCCAGGCCACCAGGGTTTGAACAGTGGAGGTAACCGCTGTGGAGCAAAGAGGAGGGGTGACTCCTCCTCCCTGAGACTCAGGAAAACTCAAGAGAAGGGTTGCCACTGGGTCTTGGAGGGTGAGGAAGAGCGTTCCAGCGAAAGAGGGAAAGGAGGAGGGGACCCAGGGGAGAGGGAGGGTGTGGCGGGAGACGGGGTGCCCGGAGTGCAGCTTGCGGAGAGAAGACAGAAGCTCGCTGTGGCTGGAACGCAGAGCACACGCACGGGAAGTGGCCGGGGACACGGCGGCTGTGGGAATCCTGCTGGTTCTGAAGGAACGAGGCATCTACTTCACAATTTAAGTTCAGAACCAAAGGACCCATCGTCCAATTTCCAGAGCAGGAAGCTCGTGCCTGCTATCACCCCACCTTTCCCCCAATCTGCCCCCAGGCTTCACTTTCAGCCTCCCGTCCAGTACTGCTCCCCAGAACTAGCCTCTTCGAGGGGAGAGTTCATAAGCCAAACCGAGAAGACAAACGTCACGTGGTCTCACTGCGGAACCTAATGAACAAAGGACTTGACCAACCAAATAAGACCCGAAGCAGGAGGCCTGGGACAACTGGCACACCTCGATGTGGGTGGGGCGAGAAGAGACAAACCCAAGGACTTACATACTTACATGCATAGCCCAATGGGGGGGGGGGGGTAGGAGATATCTGTAATACTATCAACAATAAAAAATATATTAAAAAGGAAAAAAAGGACATTTCACCAGCAGAACTAAGCTTAGCTGGGAGTAAGAAAAGCAAGGATGCAGGGGCCTGGCACCGTCCACAAGGCAGGGATCTGAGAGGGTTAGGGTTCACCGCTCGGGGCTCCGGCTGCACTTACTCATCTGAAACCTCGATGGACGACTTCTTGTAGCCGGACTTGCTCCTCTTCCTCAGCCCCGCAGACTTCCTCACCATTCTCACCAGCAGCAGAGCCACCACCACCGCCGAGGGGACGAAGACGAGGATGGAGAGGAGGGCCACGGAGGACAGCATGGTGCCGAAGCCTGCGGGAGGAGCAGGCAGAGGAGGCCCTGCAGACATGTTCCTTTGACATGAAATGGGTCTCACTTTTGCACTCACACTTTTCTCGTAACAAAAGAAATAGATTCAACAGACAGAAAGGTAAGAACTAAACACGCAAAACGGGTAAAAACTTACCCGGAATCCTACTACCTAGAGCAGTGATGGTGAACCTTTTGAGCTTGCGTGTCAGCATTTTGAAAAACCCTAGCGTAACTCTGGTGCCGTGTCACATATAGAAATTTTTTGATATTTGCAACCATAGTGAAACAAAGACTTGTATTTTTGATATTTATTTTATATATTTAAGTGCCATTTAACAAAGAAAAATCAACCAAAAAAATGAGTTCACGTGTCACCTCTGACACGCGTGTCATAGGTTTACCATCACTGACCTAGAGTAACGCTTTGTCATCTACCCATTCCATCTGCTTCCTAAGACACATGACTAGGGTCTGCATAGGGAGGACAGTGCGTGTTTTTAAAAGCGTGAGTCATATTTTATGTATCATTCCCAACCCCTAGTTACTCACTACACAAGTACCTTATATGTCAGTAAAGGTTCCTTCCAGATCTGACCTTTTGTAAAAATATTTTTTATTGGCTTTTAGAGATAGAGGAAGGGAGAGAGATAGAAAGATAGAGACAAACATCATCAATCGGCTGCCTCCTGCACTGGGGACCGAGCCCACAACCGGGGCATGTGCCCTGACCGGGAATCGAACTGGTGCCCTCTTGGCTTCTGGGTCGACGTTCAACTGCTGAGCCACACCGCCAGGCGAGACCTTTTTCATGGCTCGTAGTATTCTATCGCCCTGTGTCGTTTACGGACTCAGTCCTCGAGTGCTGACCATTCAAGTCACCCCATTCTCTGAAGTTATGAATGACATGATGATCAGCCTTATACATAAACCTTCATGTTGAGCTCTATTTCTTTAAGGTAACTTTTTAAACAGAATTCTAGATGGAAGAGTGCACACCATTAAGACACCCGATTCACACTGCCAGCTGTCTTCCAGAGACACTGTGTCCCTTCTGCTCCCACCACCAGGAGGAAGGTGCTCAGGTCTTTGAAATGTATGGGTGATTGTCTTTTAAAAAATCAGATAGTCCTGTATCTCTAAGCCTTCGGTTCAAATCCAACCAAGGGCTGGGATGCCACTCGTCCCCGGGAAGTGAGGCAGATAAAAAGGGAGTCCTTCGCCTGTTCTCCTGTCACTGAAAGGCAACTGCTGGTCTTCACAGCACAAAGGCGCTGCCTCCACCACGGGGCGGGGGGACCCTCCATCACGGGGTAGGGGGACCACGGGGCGGGGGGGCCTCTTCAGGACCCAGGCAAGCACATGTCTCATCACTGAGGATGAGAACACGTTAGGGAAACCAGATGACTTCTCCTTCACAGAGATAACCATCCTCCGTTTACTCAAGGATTTGTCACACATTGTTCACAAGACCCCTGGTCACCTGAAGTCTAAAACAACAAAGAGAAATGGAGAAACTATGACAATATCTGAAGAAAGACTTCAGTTTGGCCCTAGGCGGTGTGGCTCAGTGGATGCAGCATCGGCCCGCGGACTGCAAGGTCCTGGGTTCGATTCTGGTCAAGGGCTCATGCCTCGGCTGCAGGCTCGATTCCCGGCCCCAGTCAGGGCACCTGGGGGAGGCAACCAATCGATGCATCTCTCTGATGCATCTCTCTCACATCGATGTCTCTCTTTCTCTGTCTCTCCCTCCCTCCCTTCCACTCTCTCTAAAAGTCAATGGGAAAATATCCTCGGGTGAGGATCCACAAAAGAAGGAAAAAGAAAAACGTCGGTTTGCAGAATAAAGATTAAAAAGTGCATCCTAATGGACAACTCAACTGGCTTAAGACAGGTGGCTCCGCTGTCATGGTCTCTTCCCCAGAGCGCAGCCCCACACCCTCAGGGGCTGGAGGAGGCTCACCCCTCTCTGACTGTGAGCCCCTCAGGGCGGTGGGCTCACCCCTCTCTGACTGTGAGCCCCTCAGGGCGGTGGGCTCACCCCTCTCTCTGACTGTGAGCCCCTCAGGGCGGTGAGCTCACCCCTCTCTGACTGTGAGCCCCTCAGGGGCTGGAGGAGGCTCACCCCTCTCTGACTGTGAGCCCCTCAGGGCGGTGGGCTCACCCCTCTCTGACTGTGAGCCCCTCAGGGCGGTGGGCTCACCCCTCTCTCTGACTGTGAGCCCCTCAGGGGCTGGAGGAGGCTCACCCCTCTCTGACTGTGAGCCCCTCAGGGGCAGTGGGCTCACCCCTCTCTGACTGTGAGCCCCTCAGGGCGGTGGGCTCACCCCTCTCTGACTGTGAGCCCCTCAGGGGCAGTGGGCTCACCCCTCTCTGACTGTGAGCCCCTCAGGGCGGTGGGCTCACCCCTCTCTGACTGTGAGCCCCTCAGGGCGGTGGGCTCACCCCTCTCTGACTGTGAGCCCCTCAGGGCGGTGGGCTCACCCCTCTCTGTGACGGTGAGCTCCGTTGCGGGAATGTTATGGTGCACGTCTGGGGGATTCTTCACGGCGCAGCTGAAGGTCCCGTTGTCCCTGGTGGTGGGGTTGCTTATGCTTATGGACGCGTCCCCTTTGTACACGTCTCCGACCCAGGAGATCCGGTCGCGAAACGTGCCCGCGGTGCTGGGGTACTGGAAGGACTGGTAGTGGAAAATCTAAGAAAGCAGCACAGGAGAGAAACAGTTAATTCAAAAAACGCAATGACAGCGGAACGCTTAGAGGTCCCAAGTAAAATAAGGTGTGTCAGGGGTCTTCTCCATTGCGCACTGTTTTATTCTTGGTTTGCCTCCATCCTGTGGGTTCACAGAGGCCAAGGAACCAGAGGCAGGCCTGACGGAAGGCTTCCCCCGCACCCTGGAGCCTCTTCTTGTCTCCCTCACGTCCTGAAGCAGGAGCTCTCTAAGGGCGGGCGATCTCGCCTCAGAGGACACGGGCAATGTCTGGAGACAGTTTTGCTTGTCGCAACGGGGGGAGTGCTGCTGCCTCCCGTGGATGGAGGGCAGGATCTTACTAAAATCCTACGATGGCCCGGCCGGCGTGGCTCAGTGATTGAGCGTCGACCTATGAACCAGAAGGTCACAGTTCAATTCCCAGTCAGGACACATGCCTGAATTGCAGGCTTGATCCCCAGTGTGGGGCGTGCAGGAGGCAGCCGATCCATGATTCTCTCTCATCATGGATGTTTCTATCTCTTTCTCCCTCTCCCTTCCTGTCTGACATCAATAAAAAAATAGATTTAAAAACAAAAATAAAATAAAATCCTATGATGCGTAGAAGAGCCTCCACCACAAAAAGTCCTGCAGCTCAGAATGGCAGCAGTGCCAAAGCTGAGAAACCCTTTTCCAAAGTAGCACCTAATCCTATATAATAAAAGGCTAATATGCAAATCGTCCCCTCGACTGGGAGTTCGACCAGGGGGTGGGGCCGGCCAACCGCCGGAGACCCCTCCCCCCTGCCAGCCCAGCCCCATCTGCCCGATCTGGGCGGGCAGGCTGGGCCCCACCCATGCACAAATTCGTGCACCAGACCTCTAGTCTTCGTCTAACACTGTAGGGTTTACAAATGACTCCTATGCATTTGCCCATTTGAGCCTCATAACAACTACATTTGGGGCAAGTATAATTCTTCCAAATTTATAGAAAGGGAAACAAGGTCCAGAACAAAAAACTAAGTGAGTTATCAAAGGCACATGGCCAGTAAGTGAAAAAGGGGGATTTCTGTATATTTTCAAAATCACCAGGAGGATATGATATAACCAAGCCTCTCTCAAGTTACTTATCTTGGCAATTAACAAAAGTCCGGCTGATGCATGATCAGCACTCAGTCCTACTTGTGGCCACGGGCAGAGGGAAACAAGGCGTGTGCTGAATTACAACACCGCTGCCTCAGGAGGGTGACCGGATGCTTCCCAGCAAAGCACCTACGTACACCTGCTGGTGGCCCGGCAGGTCCTGCGACACCACACGATCATCTCAGGCGGGAGTCTGGCTGTCCCCTTTCTCTGCTTACTTGGCACCTCCCCTCTTCGGAACCACTGCCCAATTGTGAAGAGCAACTTCCCAGAGAAGATGCTGAATCACTTATGGGTCCCTTGTTCATGCATTCATCCAACAACTACGTACTGCACACCTACTGTGTGCTATGCCAAAGGAGATAATGGGAGCCACAGAAGCACAGGCCCTGCTCTCATGGAGTCTGAAGTCTGGTGGGAAACACAGGCATTAATAAATAACAACATGCATGCTCTGTGTTCCACAAAGGGACACAGAGAATGCCTACTGCTGCCCTGGCCCGTGTTGCCCAGTGGATAGAGTGTCGGCCTGCGGATCAAAGGGTCCCGGGCTCTATTCCAGTCAAGGTCACGAATCTCGGTTGCAGGCTCCTCCCCGGCCCAGGCCCTGGTCAGAGCGCATGCAGGAGGCAACCAATCATGCAGGAGGCAACCAACCAATGTGTTTCGATATTTCTCTCTGTCCTTCCCTCTCTCTTACACTTTCTGGGAAAATATCCTTGGGTGAGGATTAAAAAAGAAAAAGAATACCTACTGCTGATGATCAGCATCAACATAAAAGAAAGGGTCTGAAACTCCCTACTGACCAAACAAGGCCTGCTGTGCACTTAGAGATGGATGTGACCTCGAATTCCAAGTTCAGTGGAGGTGCAAATCCTGGTTAGTCTGCCAGGACGTAACTGCAGCATCACTTCATGTGCCTTTAAAGGCCCAGGAACTCCGAGCTGGTGAACGGGCTTCCTGACCAGCTCACAGGAAGCGCCACACAAGAACCCTTGCTGTTTGCATCTGAGGTTTCTGACCCAAGAAAATCCCCCTTGCTTCTTCTGTCCTACTTTTGGCCACGGGGGCAGAACGAAACAAGGCCAGCCACAGTTTCCAACCACTCAAAATAAAGTGAACTATTTTAAGTTTAAAGAAAAAAAAGGACCATGAATACAGCCTGGTTTCCTTCACCAGAGCCACCGGCCTAACCCCAAGCTTCCTGGCAGTCAACAAGGACTCCTAACACGAAATGCAAAGCCACACGTTAAAATCAATCGGAAAGTTTTCCCAATGAAGGAAACAGGAAAGCAGATTAAAGGGACTTCCAATACTACAGTCCTATACACAGCTGACATCCACATTCCTGACCGCAGCTACCCTGAGCCGAGGGTGCTGCTGGAGACATAACAAGGGGGTTTTGTTTGTTGTTGTTGTTGTTAATCCTCACCCGAGGATATTTTTCCATTGATCTTTTATAGAGAGAGTGGAAAAGAGAGGAAAAGACGGAGAATAACATCGTTGTGAGAGAGACTCGTGCATTGGTTGCCTCCTGCACATGCCCCGACTAGGGCCCAGGCCAGGAGGAGTCTTTAACCGAGGTACGTGCCCTTGACCGGAATCGAACCTGGGACCCTTCAGTCCAAGGGCCGACCCTCTATCCACGGAGCCAAACCAGCCAGGGCAAGAGAAAGGGCTTTTTAACTAGACCTCCACATGGGATCTGAACCATAAATGCAGTCTATATGTGACACAAGGATACTGCTTCTACTATTAACAGACCATCTGTCACCGACAGCATCTGTCAGTCATCAAAGGAACCACCTAAATCAGTGCTGAGGTTTACACTACGGCGCCGCCAGCGAATCCACAGAGCACAGGTCCAGAGCAGACACGCCCACTGAGGCCACCTGGGCGGCAGGACGTGAGCAGCTGTGAGAGAGGGATGCCTGCGCTGGGACCCAGAGAACCTTTCTCCCCACCGGTCCTGCAGGACCACTGAGCACACGGAACCTGAAAACGAAGCTACGAAGCCAGGCCAACAGAAACCACCAAGAGGGAGCACGTCCAGCCACATGTCCTCTGAACTTCGGACGAGCTATTTCCTGTCGCTTATTTGCAACTCTTGCAGCGAAGAATGAACAGCCTCACGTGACCCAGTGACGGTCGGGCAGGTGACGCACATCCTCCAGTCTGACGGCGGAGGGGCGCCTGGACTCGGGGTGAAAGGGCCCCCGGCTGCGGAGCACAGGAGACGCGAGGACAGCTGTTTGCCACACACTTACTGACTCTGTGCGGCTGCTGCTGGGGGGCCGGTAGGTCCAGTCTATGGTGAGCTTGTCAGTGACAGACGACGTCGACTTGAAAATGCATTTCAACTTGATCTTCTCTCCAACATAACCCCGGACATGCGCATCCACTTTAATCTCCAAGGTGAGGACCGTGTGAACACCTGGTCAAAGCAAGCCAGACATTGGAAATTTGTTCGTTTGGAATATAGAGATGACTGAACGATATAAACGTGCTACTTATCGTTTTTCAGGCTCTCATAAACACCATCGCAACGAACACCTCCCCGTACCAGCCCGGGGGACCAGGCGGACATCCGCATCCATCACGGCAGTGTTTTTGCCGTTTTACAGTATGAAGTCGTAGGAGGAATGCTGGGTGAAACTGTAAAAGTGGGTTTTCCCAAACACAGATGCGTGGCTGGACTGGTGCGAACAAGTGGGTCAGCCCACAGCACGCCAAGCGGCGCCACCACCCACGCCCCTCACACTCCTCCAGGAACATGTCGCTATTGTGGTTTGAGGGACTTCCCCCAGGACAGCATGGCTACAACCTGCAGCTGCCACTGCCTCAACCACCGGCACAGTGCGAATAGGAAAAAAGACAGGACTTTATTTTTTGGTTTGTGTGTGTATGTGTGTTTTGTTTGTTTGTTTTTCAAAAAATCATATAAAACTGCCCTAAGGTTCTATCTAGCTTTGTTTTGGTTTTTCAGTCTTAAAGCTGGTTAATGACTCACACATCCACTAAAAGTAAACCAGGGCACCCTAGCCGGTTTGGCTCAGTGGATAGAGTGTCGGCCTGCAGGCTGAAGGGTCCCGTGTTCGACTCTGGTCAAGGTCACAAGCTTGGGTTGCAGGCTGGATCCCCAGTGGGGGGGCCTGCAGGAGGCAGCCAATCAACGATTCTCTCTCATCATTGATGTTTCTATCTCTCTCCCTTTCTCTTCCTCTCTGAAATCAATAAAATAGATTAAAGAAAAGAAAAATTTAAAAGTAAACTAGGGGGAGGAAAACAAAACAACCTAATGCATTCTAAAATCTATCTACAGGCGGTCCTCGGGTTACGTCGGACTCAACGTACGTCGTTTCATGGTTACATCGCCAGCTCCCACCTAAACTAATAAAAGGGAAATATGCTAATTAAACCGGGAGACCTTCCAGACAAAGCCATGGTGGCGGGGCCGAGGCAGAGGCGGTTAGGGGCAATCAGGCCAGAAGGGGAGGGCAATTGGAGGAGGGCAGGCCGGCTGGGGGTGGGGGCAGTTGGGGGTGAGCAAGCCAGCAGTGGGGGGCAGTAGGGGCCATTCAGGCCGGCAGGAAGGGCAGTTGGGGGCGAGCAGGCCGACAAGCAGAGTGGTTAGGGGTGATCAGGCAGGCAGGCAGGTGAGCAGTTAGGAGCCAGCGGTCCCGGATTGCGAGAGGGATGTCTTACTGCCACAGGGATCGGGCCTAAACTGGCAGTTGGACATCCCCTGAGGGGTCCCAGATTGGAGAGGGTGCAGGCCAGGCTGAGGGACACCCCCCACCACCCCATGCAAGAATTTCATGCACCGGGCCACTAGTTTATACAAAAAAAAGTTGCATCATTTTGACATATGTACATATGTGCTTTATGTTTTTTTATTATTTATTTACCACAAGTAAAGGTCAGGAATTGTTATCTTTCTTTTAAATTTTTTTACTGTGTATGTGCTCCATGTGAGTGACGTAGGTGCTTATGTAGGTGGGTTCCGACTTACGGCAAAAATTGCGTTACATCGCACCATAGGAACGGATTTCTGACGTAACCCAAGGACCTACCGTATATAAAACCCTAATATGCAAATAGACCGAACAGCAGAACCACCGAACAACTGGTCGCTATGACGTGTGATGACCACCAGGGGGTGCGCATGGAATATGACGGGCATCAGCAGCAGGCAGCAGAGCACACCACATGGCAGGCATCAGCTGCGACGGGATGGTGGAGCAGGTGAGTGGGGGCACCAGACCAAGGCGGGGCGCCGGTCGCTGTCATTGGGGCAAGCCTCTGGTGGTTACTGAAAATGCTTTGCTCCCACGTGCTACAGTCCTGCCCAATGCTCGCACCTGCCGCCAGCGCCAGCCCCACTCGCACCCGCTGCCGGTGCTGGAGCCGCCACTCACACCTGCTGCCAGCACCCGGTGCCGGCCCTGATCGCTCGGCACTGTCTGCGGGTGCGAGCAGCGGCTGCCGGCCCCGATCGCCCCTCAGGGCTTCTCCACCTCCCCCTGCTCCTGAGGGGCAATCAGGACTGGCAGCCACCTCTTGCACCCGCTGCCAGTGATGACCCCGCTTACATCCGCAGCCGGCCCTGCTCGCACCCGCAGTCGGTGCCAGAGCCGCCACTCGCACCCACTGCTGGCACCCAGCGCCAGTCCCAATCGCTTGGTGCCGTCAGCAGGTGGAAGCGGTGGCTGCTGGCCCAGATTGTCCCTGAGGGCTCCTCCACCTCCCCCTGCTCCTGAGGGGTGATCGGGGCAGCAGCTGCCACTCGCACCCAACTGACGGCGCCGGCCCCACTCGCACCTGCTGCTGGTACCAGCCCCCATCGCTCCGGCTGTCAGCGGGTGTGAGCGGGGCCACCGCCGTTGGCACATGGGAGTGGCAGCAATGGGGGTGCCGACAGACAGGGGACCAGGGGCCATGGCAGGAGGGGCCGGGCGGGGCACAGAGGATGGGTCAAGACCTGCCCCTGTGCCCACTGTGGCCCACAGTTCCTTTCAAGGTGCACAAATGCATGCACTGGGCCCCTAGTGTAAAAATAAAAGCCCTGGCCAGTTGCCCAGTGGTTAGAGTGTCAGCCTGGTCATGGGTTCGATTCCTCAGGTACCTCAGTTGCAGGTTCCCCAGCCCCCATTGGGGCAAGTGGGAGAGCCAACTGATGTGTCTGATAAACCAGGAGCCACAGTTCGATTCTCGGTCAGGACACATGCCAGGTTGTGCGCTCGATCCCCAGTAGGGGGCGTGCAGGAGGCAGCCGATGGATTGTTCTCTCTCATCATTGATGTTTCTTTCCCTCTCCCTCTCTCTTCCTCTCTGACATCAATAAAAATATATATTTTTAAAGTAAAAATAAGATATCATTTTTAAATTCTCTAGAGACTTACTCTTTCCAAAACCACCTCACATATCCAGCTCTGAAGCTCCACCCCCACAAGAGTGGGCCCTTTCTTCTGCCCAATCCCCTCTGCCTCGGAGAACAGTGAGCGGAACTCTGTTTCCCACGTGGGCGCCGGCTTTGAGGAAAGCAGCCGCTGGGGCTGTTTCTTGCTCCTTCTCTAGGCAATGGCCCAGGCTCTGGGCTCACAGAGCAGGAGGCTGAAGGCAGCAGCCGCAAGACCCCAAAGCCAAGCTCCCCAGGCAGCAGCCGGGCGCATCCCGGGCCATCGCTCGCCGGCCCTGTGCCCTTAGCAAGTTACTTTCCTGCTTCAGTTCCTCGCTCTGTGGGGATGATCACAGCACGGCTCCCAGCAGCTCGGGAGGAATACATGAGTTAAGACACGTACAGCCCGAGAAGCCCAACCCACCCAGAGCGAGTGCGCCACGCTCCATCAGAGCCTCCTCCTCACTGCACCTCAGTCCTGCCCACGCTCCCAGACAGGCGGCCCCAGGCAGGCGTCCCAGCCAGGCCTGCCCTTCCGCTGCTCAGCCCTTCTTCCTGCTCCTCTCCAGACAATCCAGTCCGTTCACATTCTCTGGAAGGAGGACACCAGGGCTGCTCACAGCTCTGCTAAGACCTGACCCGCCCCACGATGACAGTAGGATGACAGTGAGGATGACAGTGAGGATGACAGTGACTTCTGGTTCGCCCACAGCGTCCTCTCTGCGGCCAGGCGCCCCCGTCGATGCTCTGGGATGCAGTGCTGCCTGGAAGGCCTCCATCCCTCCGCCCAGCTCTCTCCGGGGGCCTCACTCTTGAGCCACCTTGAATCACTCAAGAAGCAGCTGAGAAAATGCCAGGTGGGAGTGGATGGGTGAACTACGCTCTCCCGGACCCCAGTCCTTTCTTCTGAAGCATAAATGTAGCATTTTAACGTGTGGGTTTAGAATTAGACAGATCGGGGCTTCGATTTCTAGCCCAGCCACTTCCTAGCTGTAAGTCCTGGACCACAGTCACCTAATCTGCTCAAGCCCGTTTCCTCTGTTGGAAAATGGGAATAACAAGACCTATTTCACTGGATCTCGGGGAGGAGGCAATGAGATCAAATAATAACCACAAAACGAGCAACACAGCGCCTGAAACAGAAGCTTTCCATAGAGGTTATTATCATTAAAATAAACGTCACAGACATTCAAAACCCTCCAAGAATTCTCTATCGGGCTGTAGAATAAAATCCAAATAGCGACGCCCTGACCCAAGCCTGTGCTTCTCCACCCCACCCCCCACCCCCCACCCACCCCCACCCACCCCCTTTCCTGGCCCTGAACGTCCTGCCATTTCCTACATGTACTGTTCTCCGTTCACACTGTGTGCCTTGCCTTTGTCCGGAAGGATCTCCCCACCCCTACGAGTGCTGCCTGGGCTGCCCCCATCACACCAAGGTCACAGGCCTTCAAAACCCAGTCGAGCAGCTGCCCCCTTTGACTCCCGCCCGAAGGCCCGGATGCAGCTCCCTGCATTTCTGAATGTTCTCACTGCATCGAGTACACAATGCTCCTCGAGGGCATACACCGCTGGTTATACTGTTTCAAAAGACGGTTTCTTCTGGGGAGAAACACCGTTTACAGTGTTTCCAACATTCTCAACCCCTGTGCTCCTGGGCCTGTGGCTGGTGCGCTCCTGGCCTGTGGCCGATGCGCTCCTGGGCCTGTGGCTGGTGGGGCACTCCTGGGCCTGTGGCCGATGCGCTCCTGGGCCTGTGGCTGGT
>NW_005871609.1:379465-422962 GCF_000147115.1 Myotis lucifugus | reverse complement strand
TTTCTCACAAAAGAATCCCCAACTAGGCAGTTTGTTGTGCCGGATTCTGAGTTATCCATGGCAATGTGAAAATTCTGTGAAACTCCATATCAGTTTATTTCTCCAGGAGACATTAATTCTGCCCATTATTAACTTCCAGGCTGCCAGGAAGAAAATTTCCAGTGAAGATGAAATACATATCCATCTGTTTTCTGTTACCTGGGACTTAAAATTTAGGTGTGTATATAAAGCCAATTGTATAACTGATAAATCTTATTGGGTAAAGGGTATTTACATAAATGTTTAGGGCAGAAGAAAATTACAAATCACAGAAGTTCTGTTTGGGAGGAAGACACTGAATAACTGGGTGTTTGGCCGAGACACAGCTACGAGTTTTGCTGAAACACATTCCTGAGTTTGTAACTACTTTTTCATTATACTGTGGGACACCTTCCAGGCCATCTGTCTGAAGAAACATCAGTGCTTATATTTTAAAAGGGTGAATTATGAAGAAAAAATAGAAAATGTGAATTAAAAATAATATTGACTCTAAATCTAATTTTTAGTTTCAAAACTGGGTATTGAAACTTTACTTTGTCAGTGTAATGGGCAAAACAAGACAGGTATGGAATGTATTTGTGAATCAAGGTTTGTATGTAAATTACACCAATTTATTTAAGAACTCTTGGGGGAAAATATCAAAGTTCAGTGTTAGACATGAGCAGAGCAAGGACGAAGGGCCAGGTACAGAAAGCTCCAGGTGCCCAGCAAGGGGCAAAGCTGGGAAAACAAGCGCCTCGCCCCCAGGGTGACCTCTCCTCCCCTCCCACATCACTGGTCCTGCGGTTTGGACCCCGATCTCTCATATCCCTGTGAGGCGGTTTAGACCCCGACCTTCCCTCCCTAGAGATAACATCGAGGCCTCAGTTGCCTTTCGGCTCCAGGCCCAGAAAAGCAGCAAAACCAGACAAGTGACACCGTGGCTGCCTCAGGTCCAGCCACATTGACTAATGAACCCCACCCCACCCCCACCCTGGAAACAACAAATCAGGGGAGACTATAACCCTGAAAGAGCTCACCTGGGAAGCTGATGAATATTCTACTAAGGCCCTGAGCCCTCCCCTAAGATTCCCACCAGCAGGAGAGAGAACTATGCTCAGAGCAAAGGACCCCACGTGCACTCTCCCTCCAAGGAGCAGGCCCGCCCTTCCCTCACGGGCACGTATCCCCCACCTCATGAGACTTGGAACCAGGGGAGCGATGGCAGTGACAGGTCGTCCGGGACTCACCCCCTGACCCTGTCTCCAGGCCCCCTGTGCTCTGACCTCCCAGTGAGCAGAGCAGCGCAGCCTGGACTCTGCTGTTGCTTCTTCTCTGCCTTCCTTGCTTCACTGTCCTGAGTACATTTCGCTGCCATCATGGGCCCCGTACCCTTTGGCTCAGTGCTGTGCAGCCCTTCCCTTGGGATATCCCCAACCTCCAGCCCCTTTTCCTGAAAGAAATTCCATTTGTCTTTATTCGCCGTCTGAGAGGCCGCTTTGCCTGCCTGCCTGCCCACCACCGCGTTTAACCTTTCATTCAGTGTCTTTAAATACAGATCATCTATTTGAAAATTCCAGTTTATTAAAAGAAATAACGTCTTTAGCCTAGTCGGTGAAAACTGAACATATCATGTTGTAAAGATTTGGGGGAGCCTAAACTTTTAGATGTTTCCTGTCTTCTGAATAAATGCTGCTATAACTTAAGTTTGGAAATAAGCCAGAAAACTAGACACTTTTTTAAAAGCTCTCTTTTTTTCATAGCTCACTTATAACGTTTCTTTTATCTATTAGTATAAGAGAAAAAAAGAATAAAGTTGATTTCATTCTGTTAGTTTTGGCATTTCTTTGCCCCACACCAAATTCTCCCCCAGAACAAGTGAATTTTTTAAAAAGAAAGAAGTAAGTAACCTCTTCCAGTTCTCAGAGCTTTGTGTACCATTGAACAAAATGACCATCATTTAGGGTTGCTTTTTTTCACCTGCCCTAAATTTTTAAAGTCATAAAATCCATTTCAGAATTCTTCTATTTAACTGCTTGATGATCCCCGGCTACAAAGGAATGAGCATATTTTGCTGTTGTTACAGATCATAGAGGTGGGGAGGGGGCAGGAGACAGCCATCACTGCTCTGAAAGACCTGTGCTGTCGATGGCTTTTCACAAAACAGAAAAAAGGTGCCGGTGACGAGCAGTTCACCCAGACAGTGGCATTTGTCACCTGTTAGCACGACGGTAACCTTTCCTTAGCGACCCTGTGATTTAGACGGTGCTCTCTGGTAAACTTTTGATCAATTGACAAAAATAGGAAAAAACGACCATCTAGGGATATTGAAAGGAAGGTCATACGGTAAGATGTGTCCCAGATTAAAGGAGCGCCGTGAAAACCAAACTGCTCTGCGCCGCTTAACTATGGGGTTTTCTGTTCCTAGAAACAGCTGGGAGGTTCGCCTGCTTCGCTGCTGCGAGGAGGACAGGTGAACCCACCAACTCCAGCAGCAGGAGCGCTGCTCCCGGAGCGAACGGAGAGGAAATGCGGGTGGACAGGGGGCTTTCCTCGCAGGCGCTGCCAGGGGCGCAGGGTCATCATCACCGAGGACTGCTCGGGCCAGAGCGCCGCTTCCCAGGGCACAAACGCTCACTTGAAGTTGCTTGCGCTCTAACTAACAGAGAAGAGGTCCTCGGCGAGGGGTGCTTTGGCCGAGTCTCCCCGGGAAGGCTCGGGGTGCTTGTCTGGGTGGTCATGGGCAGAGCTGGTCGGAAACAGGTCACCACGAAAGGGCCAGCGACAAGCTTCCCTCCACTTCGGCTCCTCCCGGGGTCTTCTCTTGGCCTCCTCCGCCTCCTGAAACACAAAGCTTCTGTGGACCATGCACTTGGGGAGGGGGCGCCGGGACCCCCGGCCCGCGGACAATGCACTTGGGGAGGGGGCGCCGGGACCCCCGGCCCGCGGACCATGCACTTGGGGAGGGGCGCCGGGACCCCCGGCCCGCGGACCATGCACTTGGGGAGGGGCGCCGGGACCCCTGGCCCGTGGACTCTGCGAGCCTCCATTTAACAGACTGAGTTTAACGGACAGAACGCCGGTCCGTGTGTCACATGTGAACATGAATATCTGTTAATTTTAAAGTGCTTTTAACCAAGATTTGCGTATAATTAAATTAACAGGTTGGTTTTTTGTTGTTGTTATCAATTCACTGTTGTTTTTAACAAATTTTTGTGAGTGGGCCACATGTTGGAAAAAACACTGATTTCGCCGACATGAATAAATATTACTACAGTGTCTGCAACCACAGCCCAGCATTAAATGCAGAGTCGCTGCTGGTAGACAATGTAGGGGATCGGCCAGCCGCCACACGGCCCCGCACCGGGCATTGCTCCTGTGGACCCGGCCGCAGCCTCCCACCGAGACCACGTCCCGCGGTGCCCAGCGCGGTGCCCGCCTTCTCGGTGACCGGTGAACGCACGCTCTCACCAGGCCCGTTCAGCATACACTTAAAGCTGCAGCACACAAATAGAAACCTTCTCTGCGAAGTTAAACCTTTTCTACATGATTCTAATGACACAAATGTGTCTACATACGTAAAAACAGGTGGTAAACTATCGAATTTGTCCATTTTGTAGCATATGAATTGGGAAAACCTACCTTCTCATATAAGGGACTTGGGGCTTTACCGGACACCCCCGCGCCCCAATTAGTCTGTTACGTTGCGGTTTTACTGTACATACGTATTGATAGACCTGTTCTCCATTGTGAATGAAAATATTCTTAAATGCATTTATTCTCCCCTAATTTCACTTTTAAAAGACGTTTCCTGATTCTTATTCTCAGTCAGTGTCCTTAATTCATCGCCTCTGCCTCCTGTGGACACTGGTGATCTGTATTCACTCACACACACATTCTCCTCTCTTTCCCTCCCTCCCTCCCTCTCTTCCTTTAATTGGAAGCAAAATCAAACAAACAGAAAAGTAGATGAGAGGCATTCACCCCTCACCTAATCTTAAAGCATTTTGCCTTACTTAAATTTTTTTGGCTGACATTTTTTCCCTGACAAATATTCCAATATGCATTTTTAGAATAGGAACATTTTCCTATATAACCACAACACCCTTATTATACCTAATAAAAATTAATAATAATTTCCTAATATCCATATTCAAATTATTCATATTCAAGACTCCCAATTATCCCCCAAATCTTTTTACAACTACTTTGTTCAAACTAGTGCCATCCAGTCAGGGACCACACATTGCACTTGACTGTGTTAGCTCGTTACATTTCTTTGAATATAAAAGAGCCCCATCTTTTTTCCATGTCCCGCATGTTGGACAACCTGCTTGATTTTAAGAAGAAAATAGCCTTTGGCAAAATCTCTCTGATACTAAATTCGTCTTTCTGGGTTCACGATGGAATTGCTTCTCTCCATAGTCTACTTTATAGATCCTGAAGGTACTTTCACCGGAGTCTCAGGCTATAAAAATGTGACTCTTTTTACAAATAATAATAGTGGACCTACTTCAGAGAATAGAAGAAATTCTGATCATATAAAAAAATAAATCGCCTTAACCAGTTTGGCTCAGTGGATAGAGCATTGGCCTGCGGACTGAAGGGTCCCAGGTTCGATTTTGGTCAAGGGCATGTACCTTGGTTGCGGGCACAACCCCAGTAGGGGGTGTGCAGGAGGCAGCTGATCTAACTCTCTATCCCTCTCCCTTCTGCTCTGTAAAAAATCAATAAAATATATTTTTTTTTAAAAATCATCCTATCTTTCAAGCCTGATAAACCTGAAAACTAGAAAAACAAAATCACACACTATTAAAACTGGATTCATGGTCCCAATAACTAAATGAGAGGAATTGAATAGTTCTGTCAAAACGTCGGGCCTATCTTTTTAAAAGCAATATTAGAACCTGGCTGGGAGCTCAGTTGGTTAGAGCGTCATCCCGACCCCGAGGTTTCAGGTTCATCCCCAGTCAGGACACATTCAAGGGTCAACCAATGAGGCATAAATAAGTAGGACACACACCGATGTCTCTCTCTCTCTCTTTCTCTCTCTCTCTCTCTCTCTCTCTCTCTCTCTCTTCCTCTCTCTTTCTCTCTAAAACCAATCAATAAAAATATATTTATTTACATGTTGAAAGTTAATTTGTTATTCTTAAATAAAGAATTCTCAAATCTTAGAATTCTCTCAGTTTAACCACCTAGCTTCCTAAGACTTTGCACAAATCACACTCAGAGGAGAAGCCGTCCGTAACGCAGACTTTAACCTCCCCGACCCAGCGCCTCCCATTCACATGGGAAACACTTAACAGCCCACATTAGAGACGAGCCGGACAGGAGAGCTGAGGAAAGAAGGGAACCATCTGCGACCTCACCGTTGAGGAACGTTAGTCTGTGTCTTCCAGGTAAACTGCGACCTTCTTCTCTTGGTTGAGTCTTTCTTCTTCTTTTCTGTAAGAAAGAAGCAGAAACCAATGTCAAGCCAACAAGAACAGAGCAAGGGAGGCGAATCTTACATAGCTTCGGGCAAGGCATCCTTCCCCACATTCTGGGGAGAATTACATGCACCTGGATATAGAGCCCAGCTTCCGGAGAGCCAGGGCACCAGTGCCGCCTCACCCTCAGTGCCTTCCCATGACCCTGGGTGTCTGAACTCAGACACTTCCCGGAATATTTGTAGAAGGGAGCCGTATAATTAGGGAACTCCAGGGATTCAAAGCAGACACCTTAGTTTACTATTGGTATCTTACCTCTAATTCTACTCCTTATTCAAAATAGAAAAAGTTTGAGGGGCGGGAAGGAGGTGAAAGAATTAAGTACAAATTGGTAGTTATAAAATAATCAAGGGGGTGTGACGTAGAGCATAGAGAATACAGTCAATGACTACGTACAGGGCCAGGTGGGTGCTGCCTATCGAGGGGAACACTGTGTGAAGTATATGATTGTCTAGCCACTACATTGTACACCTGAAACCAATACAAAATAATATTGAAAGTAAATTGTATTTGAAAAATTTTAAAAAGACAGAAAAAGTTTTGTGTTAACCTAGAAGTCATCTTTATTCATTACTAGTATATTCAGTTTAACCCCTAGAGTGCTGGGGAGCGCGATCTCGCTCCTCCTGTCTTTCGCCAAAAGTGCCGGGAGCGCTATCACGCTCCTCCTGCAGTGTCACAATTAGATGCTAGTAGTTCACTCTTTATGTGGGAAAAAAATTTTAAAACCTTAACTCCAAATGCCTTGGCAATGTTAGCATAGTTCCTAGGATATTGGTTGGCACTCAAAGGGTTAAACCAGAACCTCAGAGGTGGGTCGTTAGGCTCCTTAAAATCAATTCTATTTATTTCAGTAAATATTTCTCAAGGAAAAGAAGCAAATGGTGCTGGGAGCACCAAAAAACTGCAAGCTGTGCAAAGGAATGAATTTGGACTCCTACTTCACACCATCTACAAAAATTAACTCAAAATTCATCAAAGGCCTAAATGTGAGAACTAAAACTGTAAAACTCTTAGAAGAAACCATAAGCACAAATCTTCATCATGTTGGGTTAAGCAATGGTATCTTAGATACCATTAACATAAGCAACAAAAGAAAAAAATTGATAAATTGGACTTCATCAAAATTTTAAACTTTTGTGCTTCAAAAGACACTGTGAAAAGACAACCCACAGAATGAGAGAAAATCATTGAAATCATATATCTAATAAAGCACTTTTAGATATTCTAGAATATATAAGGAGCCCTTACAGTTCAACAAAAAAGACAACCCAAGCCCTAGCCAGTTTGGCTCAGCGGATAGAGCGTTGGCCTGCGGACTCAAGGGTCCCAGGTTCAATTCCGGTCAAGGGCAAGTGCCTTGGTTTCGGGCACAACCCCAGTGGGGTGTGTGCAGGAGGCAGCTGATCGATGTTTCTCTCTCATCGATGTTTCTAACTCTCTATCCCTCTCCTTTCCTCTCTGTAAAAAATCAATAAAATATATTTTTTTAAAAAAAGACAACCCTATTTTTAAATAGGCAAAACATTTGAATAGATATATCTCCAAAAAGATATACAAATGGCCAATAAATACATGGAAAGATGTTCAGCATCACTAGTCATTAGGAAAATACAAATCAAAACCTCAATGAGCCCTGACCAGGTATCTCAGTTAGTTAGAGCATCTTCCCTATACACCAAGGTCGGCAGTTCGAGCCCCAGTCAGGACACATACAAAAGCAACCAATGAATGCATAAATAAGTGGAACAACAAATCTCTCTCTCTTCTTCTTCTCTCTTCTTCTCTCTCTCACTCAAATCAATAAGTAAAAAATTTTAAAAACCACCTCAATGAGAAGCCACTTGACATCCACTATGGCTATAATCAAAAGGACAGACAATAATAAGTGTTGTCAATGATGTGAACAAACTGGAATCCTCATACATTGCTGGTGGGATGTCACATGGTGCATCTGTTTTGGAAAATAGTCTGGGAATACCTGGAAAAGGTTAACATAGAATTACCAAGTATTTTAGCAATTTCACTCCTAGGTATATACCCAGAAGAACTGAAAACATATGTCTAGGCGGGAGTGGCCAGGGAAAGGTCATGGGGGGAAAGGGAGTCATATGTAGTACTTTCAACAATAAAGAATTTAAATTTTTTAAAAAAGAAAACATGTCTACACACAAATTTATAGACATATGTTCATAGCAGCATTAGTCATAGTAGCCAAAAGGTAGAGAAAACCTAAATGTCCATCAATTAAATGGATAAACAAAATGTGATATATCCACAGCATGGAATGAAGTGCTGCTACATGCTATCACATGGATGAGCTTTGAAAACCCTATAATAAGTCAAAGAATCCAGACACAAAGGCCACATATTGTATGATTCTATTTATAGGAAACGTCCCAAACAGGCCAATCCACGGAGACAGAGAGCAGAGTAGGCAGGGGCCGGTGAGAGGGGAATGGAGGGAGTGACAGCAAGAGGGTGTGGGGTGTCTTTTGTGAGTGATGAATATATTCTGGAATTAGTGGTGACTATGGAATATTAAAAGGGTGAATTTTATAGTGTGTAAATTTTATCTCAATAAAAAAATATTTACTGAGCACCTAATAGCAGCATGGCTGACTTCCCGAGGTACTGATCCACAGTGGCCCTGCTGACCGCCCAGTGGTTCTTAGAAATGTATGCTTTCCATTAAAGGTAAGGAGTATTCTTTTTTTCTTTTTTCTGTTTTGGTTAATCCTCACCCAAGGATATTTTTTTCATTCATTTTTTAGAGAGAGTGAGGGGAGTGAGGGAGGGGAAGAGAGAGAGAAAAAAACAACAAGGGTCTGAGAGAGACACATCAATTAGTTGCCTCCCGCAAGTGCACCGACCAGGGCCAGGGATTGAACCTGCAACCCAGGTACATACTCTTGACCGGGAATTGAACGCTGGACCCTTAGGTGCGCAGGGCAATACTGTAACCACTGAGCACACTGGCCAGGGCAGGAGTGCTCTAAAAAAGCTTTGTCTAACAGATAGGAGTTTCTTATCCAATATTATATTAGTTTCAGGTGCACACCCCAGTTAGACATTATGTAACTTGCTAAGTGATCCTCGCGATAAACCTCATACCCATCTGATGAAGCAGATTTCAATATCAAATCCTCCATCATAAAGAAAGCCATCATGAAATCTGTAAAACCAAGAGCCTTTTGTAAAGTCCCTAATCCACCCCAATGCGCTCATCCTGGGAACCTGAACCCTTTCCTCTCAGATGTACTCAAAGGGCAGAGCGCCGCGCCCCAGTGACCAGCCTCCCTGTGAGTGCCAGGTGCCACCCTAAGGGAGAGGAGGAGACGGCCCGGGCTGCCCAGCCTTACGGTGTGATCTCCACCACCTTGTGGGCCCTCTCGGCCCACCGCCGCTTGCGGAAATGCTGGAAGAGGACCACCCCGATCACTATGATGACCATCAGGGCGCAGGCGGAGCCAATGGCCAGGGCCAGGAAGTAGATCTCGGAGAAGCGCACTGGGGAGAGAAAAACGGTCCAGTTAGGGTTCTCTAACAGCGGAGGATTGTGATGTCAGCTAAAGGTACAATAGGGATGCACTTTTTAAAATTTTTTTATTGATTTCAGAGAGGAAGGGAGAGGGAGTGAGAGATAGAAACATCAATGATGACAGAGAATCATTGACTGGCTGCCTCCTGCATGACCCCTACTGGGGATCAAGCCACAACCCAGGCATGTGCCCTTGACCAGAATCGGACCATGACCTCTTGGTTCAGAGGTCAACGCTCAACCACTGAGCCACGCCAGCAGACGGGATATACTTTTGTCATTAAATGGAATCGTTCACCTACCGTGTTACCTTGTAAATTCTAGTAGCACAGGAAAGCCGACATACTCCTTTGGTGGTTCTCAGACTGTGTCCCAGGAGGACCAGCAACAGAACTTTGAAACACAAATGACCAGGCCCCGCCCCAGACCTACTGAATTGCAGGTGGGGCTGGCCGTTTGCTCTAACAGTCCCTGCAGGTGATGATGCCCGCTAACCTGTGAGCACCACTGGGCCGGCTGAGTAAGATTATTGCTGACCTAGTCCCATCGAGGGCCCAAACCTTTCTCCCTCAGTCCCTCTGCCATTCAGTCAGTCGTTTATTCAGATGTGTGAAGGGCCTACCGTGTTCCAGGCACTGATGGAAACACCAAGCCAGAAAGCGGCCTGTTGTTAACGATGCACGAGTGTAGTCACTGATTTACCCGCCTGTCTTCCCAGGGGTGTGAGTTCCTTGAAGGTGATGTCAGTTTCTGGCTTGGTGTTTCCTAGAGCGCCTTACACACCTCGGCTGTCTGCGCAGCCCACTGCTCCCAGGCTACCGCCCTGGCCGGCACGTCACTGTCTGAATTCCGTAGGCAGTTGTAACACAGTGGTATTTGTGCATAGAAACATATCCACACGTAGGAAAGGTACAATACAAACATGCTATAAAACCGGCCGGCGTGGCTCCGTGGTTGAACATCAACCTATGAACCAGGAGGTCACGGCTCGATTCTGTCTGGGTTGCGGGCTCTGGTCCCCAGGAGATGGAGCATAGGAGGCAGCTGATCAATGATTCTCTCTCATCATTGATGTTTCTATCTCTCTCTCCCTCTCCCTTCCTCTCTGAAATCAATAAAAATATTTTTTAAATGTTTTAAAAGAATAGGGAGAGGGGAAACCATTGACTGGAGAGTGCAGCATTAAGCGGCTGCCTCCTGGACGCCCACCACCAGGGGTCAAGCCCAAAACCTGGGTACCTGCCCTGATTGGGAATCACCCCGAGACCCTTGATGCCTGGGACCACGCCCAAGCACCCCGGCCACCAGGCAGGCCCACGTTTTCCAGCTTTTTAAGGAGCTTATTGAGGCTGCAGAGGCTCCTGCTAAGCTTCCCTGTGCGTTTTCCTGCGGCCTTATTCTTGCCGGGCAGTTTCCTTCCTTTGCCTCCTCTGCAGCCGTGCTCGCTGTGCCAATCCAGCCCCTCCCCGTCCGTCCATCCCTCGGGAGCCAGGCTAGGTGCTCCGGGTGGTCCTCGTCACACTGAGGCTCACGTCGTTCCCATCGCAACCACATCCTTGTTCTTCACAACCTCTGTGCTGTGATGTGAAATGGCTACAGCATCACCGGGGGGTGGGAATTTTTCGGCTCTGTGGTCACTGTGTGACTGCCACTGCACATGTGGTCCACTGTGACCGAAGCATCATCATGTGGCACAGGACTGACAGTCTAGCGGGTGAACGATGCAAGAGGGACCCCACAGGTCAGGGTCCCTAAACCAGGGACCTTGTGCCTGTGACGTCTGGGTCTCTGTCTTTCTTTTTTTTTCTTTTTTTTAATCCTCACCCGGGATATTTTTCCATTGATTTTTAGAGAGAGGGAAAGACAGAAAGAAATACCAGTGTGAGAGAAACACATCGATCCCAGGCCAGGGAAGAGCCTGCAGCCGAGATACATGCCCTTGACCGGAATCGAACCAGGGACCTTTTGGTCCGCAGGCCGACGCTATCCACTGAGCCAAACCGTCTAGGGCTTGATTTCTGGTTTAAAATTCAATAAACCCTCAGAACCAGCAAGGACAGTAGAGATGTCAAGCTCAGGGGCTCCCAGCCTGGAGTCCATGGCTTACTGTGTGTGTGCATTCTCTGTGTACCTGCCCTGGGTACAGGGCCACGACTTACTGTGTGTGTGCATTCTCTGTGTACCTGCCCTGGGTACAGGGCCACGGCTTACTGTGTGTGTACATTCTCTGTGGACGCAGGGCCACGTGTGCATTCTCTGTGTACCTGCCCTGGGTACAGGGCCACGGCTTACTGTGTGTGTACATTCTCTGTGGACGCAGGGCCACGGCTTACTGTGTGTGTACATTTACTGTGGACGCAGGGCCACAGCTTACTGTGTGTGTGCATTCTCTGTGGGACGCAGGGCCACAGCTTACTGTGTGTGTGCATTCTCTGTGGGACGCAGGGCCACGGCTTTCGGTAGATCTCAGAGCAGTGACCCCGTATGTTTAAGAACCATGTGTCTTGTCTAATCTGTTCGTTTTGCAGTGGAAGAAACTGAGGTCCAAGGACAGGATATTACTCCTTTCAGCACTCAGATGGCTTCTCCAGCCGCACAGCTCTCTCCTGACAGGGCCTGGAGGCCGGTGCTGGGGCGGGAAGGAGGAAATCACACGACTTTACAGGGCAGTGATACTGTGTTAGTTCAGAGCACACAGCAGAGAAAGCTCGGTTAAATACCAGCTCCCCCACTTTCTAGCTGTGCGACTGGGGTAATTAGCTTCCTTGAGCGTCCATTTCCACCATGTATAAAATAGACATAACAGTACCCATTTCTTGAGTTCTTACTAAAAACAAAATTGTTCATTTAAATTGTTCCCGGCTGTGCCTCCACATAATAAACACTCAGCATACAGTAACTACTATAATTTTCAGCACGATTCAGAGTTTGGGGACTTTTTACATTTGTTATCTCATTTTATCCTCACCCTAATCCAGGGGTGGGCAACCCCTGGCACGCGTGCCAGACATGGCACGCCAGTAACTTTTGCTGGCACGCGAATCCTTCTCTTATAATCTTCCATTTATAATTGTGAATCTTTGTTCTCAGTGATGAATTTTGTTAAGTCTCGTAATAGGAGTAGCCTGACGGATGAAAGTAGTAGCTCGTGCATATCTCTGAAGGTCACGAAATATAAACCTGATGTAAAATCTCTGTCATCAGTGATGCAGCAGCAAAAGTCCCACTGATAATATCAAATGGAGTCATAAAGTTTTCTGTCGGACTATCTGTACATGTATACATTAAAAAATAAATGTATTTTTCATCATCATATACTGTGTTTTTGTCGCTCAAATGAATTTTATTATTTCTTCAAGGTTCTTCACATACGTACACATTAAGAGATATCAAGTAGGCGTAACATGTTCTCAAAAAGTTAGGGTTGGCACGCAGAAGAATTTTGAGTCAGAGATGTTGCTGGTTTTGGCACACACTCACAAAAAGGTTGCCCACCCCTGCCCTAATCCTCGCTGTATTGTTCTCACTTGCCTGGAGGGAAATGATTCATCTACAGCTGCAGTGCCGCGGTCTGGTCTTTGCTCTGTTACCCGGCACCGCTGGCCGGGCTCGGTCATGGGACGCAGACAATGCGCAGACGATGCAACGCCGTTGTTGGGAGCATCATTCTGGAGCCAAAGATGCCCCACCCACCAGCTACGTGATTGTGGACAAGTGGACAAGTGACCTCACCTCTGTGAGCCTCAGTGTCCTCATTAGTAAAGTGGGGGTGGGGGGGACACCAAGAACACAAGGAACTGACGTGATACGTGAAGATTAAATAAGATACACAAAGCCCCTGACAACATTCGGTAAAAAAGGGCCCTGGCGTCTGCGGCGAGGGGGGCTGTGAGGACTAGGAGACAGCGCCTCCAGCACGGATGGCAGGGGCCCAGCAGGCACTCGCTCGCCTCCTGGGAGGAAGTGGCTGAATGAACAGACCATGGCTACCCTTTACCAGGGAGTTGCTTCCTCTCCCTCCACGTCTCACGCCATTTTTGTAACAGCTTCCTTGGATCCCTTGCTTTCCTTTCTGTTTCTCCCCACAAACAAAGCCTTTCTCTTTCACCCCAGGATTCCTCACTCTCGCTCCGTAGCTTCCAGATTGAAAGGGCTCATCCTCTCTCTACACTTTCAGCCACCACAAAAGATGGCCCCTTTCTTTTCTTTCTTTTTAATTATTTTTATTTTCTTTATTTTTATCGATTTCAGAGAGAGGAAGGGAGAGGGAGAAGGAGAGGGAGAGAGAGAGAGAAACAGAGAGAATCATTGATCAGCTGCCTCCTACAGGCCCCACACTGGGGATCGAGCCCACAACCCGGGCATGTACTCTTGACCGGAATCCAACCTGGGAGCCTTCAGTTCGCAGGCCGACGCTCTATCCAGTGAGCCGCACCGGCTAGGGCTGCCCTCTCTTTCCTACAAGCTCCCAGGCTTCCCCAAACCCTTCCCCAGCGGCACCTACCGGTCTGCACGACGCTGAGCCGGATCTCCCCGACGAGCCCGTCCACGTCGGGCGGGTTCTTCACCTGGCAGGTGTACGTCCCGTTGTCGTCGAACCGCAGCTTCCAGAGCATGATGGAGGCGTCGTACCGCTCGGGGTTCCCGTCCCAGACCACCCGGTCCTTGAACCGTCCGCTCATGGGTTTGAAGGGGTCCATGTGGTAGTAGAAAACCTGGGAAGGAGAAATGGCAAAGGTCTTCCTCAGGGCCAGGGCTGGGGGGTGTGGGGGGGAGCAGAAGAGACCCCGCCAGCCTCGCGGCCCAGCAGCGCTCAGCAGGAGCTCCCGGCTCTCCCTGCCAGCGGCCTCTGTCCTGGGAACTGCTTCCCAGCCCTGCCCTGTGCTCGTTGCTAAAACTCTAAGAAATACATAACTGGCCCTAGCCCGTTTGGCTCAGTGGATGGAGCATCGGCCTGCAGACCTAAGGGTCCCAGGTTCGATTCCTGGTCAGGGTACACGCCTGGGTTGCGGGCTCAATCCCCAGTGTGGGGTGTGCAGGAGGCAGCCGATCCATGATTCTCTCTCATTTTTGATGCTTCTATCTCTCTCTCCCTCTCCCTCTCTGAAATCAATAAAAATATATTAAAAAATTAAAAAATGAACAGACACAGGAAAGGCCAGGAGAAACAGACGGGCTTGTTTTCCTAACCCAGATCCCCGAGAAAATGACGCCCATCTACTTACAAACTGCTCAGAGCCCCCATCCTGGGGGCGGAAATTCCAGGTCACGGTCAGAGCGTCGCCCACGGGGGCGAAGCTGGAGAAAGTGCACTTCAGCCGGACGTCCGTGCCGTTCACAGCCTCCAGCACCCGGGACGTGTAGATTTCCACGGCGGCTCCGGGCCCGAGGGCTGCGGCAGGAGCAGGAGGAAGAAGGGTCAACAGGCAGGAGCAGGGAGCTGCCGCCTCCGCCAGAGTCCCGTGTGAGCGCGCGCAGAGCGAGGCTGAGAGGCCTCCTCAACTTTCTCCACCCGCCTGCCTGCGGGCATGACACCCACTTCAAACTGTTAGGAGAAACCTCAGCCATCGGCAAATCAAAGGAAAGCAGAAACCAAGAAGTCTACACGGATCCGAACATGCATTGGCCGAGGGTTCGAGTGCAGCGGTATGTGCTGCGTGTGACGGTCCTTGCGCAGGGAGTTGTCCAGTGGGGCCCTTGCTATGGCTTCTGCAGAAATTAAGTTCAAGGCCAGACGGTTCGTGCTGGCCGGACCCTGACGCTTCACACCCCGGCCTCCTCCGCATGACGGTCACGCTCAGAACGGCGTGGGGCGGGCCCAGACCACCCGGCCTCTCCCGCACAGTGCGGCTCCCCAGCGCTGCCCCGGGGCTCCCAGCGGCCCAGACCCGACCCACAGGAGGCCCGCCCAAGCCCCGCCTGAGAGGAGCTGAAGCAGCGGCAGGAAAATGGTTGGTAACCTGAGATTTGAAAACCCTCTCTGTGCCTGGCCGCTGGCAGCCGAGTCTCACCGAAACCTGTTTGTCCAAAAGCAGTTCCTCCAAGTACCCACTGACTTCGGTTTCAGTAAAGTCCACCCCAAAGCGGCTGCCACTGTGGCTCAGGCTCCAGAGGAAAACTCTGGCTCCTTCCTAGACAATTCGCTCCCTTCACCGGGTGGGCGGTGAGGGGGGTGCTGCGGGAGCCCCCCGCCCCGCCCCCCGCTCCCCGGCCCTTACCTGTGAGCTGTATGCCCAGCAGGAGCAGCGCAGCGCGCGGGAGGCTCCGGCCATACATGAGGAAGCCCAGCCCTGGCCCCCAGGCCAGACGGCAGACGGAGGGCTGCAGCCCCCTCCCAGGCCACTCCCGAGCGGGCACCTGCGTTGTCCGGAGCCAGGCAGCCCCTCACCTGTGGGAACTCGAGCGCCCGCGCCTGTGACTCATCCCTGCTCCGCGGGTGCACTTTGCTGGAATGAAAGGTGGGGCCTCCGCTCCCAGCGCCTCCCCCCTGCCTCCTCCCTCCGCCCTCTGCCCTGAGCGAGTCTGCACAGAGCCCCACAGCCGCAGCCTCGCTCTCCTGCTCGGCTCCTCTGGGCGCTGGCCTCCGGGTGGCTCGGAAGTGGTGCCAGGCTGCCGCGTCCCAGCCGCTTTGGCCTTGGCCCCTGCACACGCTTTTTACAAACAGGCTGCAGGCCCGCCTGGGAAGGGAGTGTTGAAACTGCCTCGCAGGGATTGGCCTCCGGAAGCACCTCCCTGCTCAGCAACCTCTGTGGGCAAAGTCCTGCAGTGCCTGCCCTCAGCCTGAGTCACATGTGCCCATGCGGATTCTGAGCCTTTGCGAGCCCGTAGCTTCCCCGAGACCCACCTGCGATACACTGGCCAAAGCAACCTTCATGTCTAATG
This sequence comes from Myotis lucifugus, assembly GCF_000147115.1. Lineage (NCBI taxonomy): Eukaryota > Metazoa > Chordata > Mammalia > Chiroptera > Vespertilionidae > Myotis > Myotis lucifugus. Next base: position 407,029 of record NW_005871609.1, on the reverse strand, counting down.
ACCCTCCTAAAGACCATCCAGATGGCATCCCTGCCCGGCTCCCGGCCGTCCCCACGCAGCCCGCAAAGCGCTTTTTCCCCTGTTAGCGCATCTCTGCGATCCTCCCTCGGTGTTCCCACCCCACCTGCGCGGGTGTTCCTACTTCACTTGCGAGGGTGTTCCCACTTCACCTGCAAGGACTCGAAGAGCCCAGAGGAGGTAAATGTTTTGCCCAAAGTTGCACAGCCAATAGGTAGCAAATCTGAAACTGTTTGGAGTCTTAAACCTAGTGCTTTTTTTACAAAATAACAGGCTTGTGAACAACCAACACAGAGGACTCTGCAGGAAAGGCCTTCAAAATACGTCACTGCCTTGGGCCTCCCAGTTCACGGGCCCCTTTCAGGGCTGCCCTGTGGGAGGAAGCTCAGGTAGAGGAATTCCAATGCACCAGGGCCTCCCTCTCCAGAAGGAGGTCCGTGACCAGCCCTGGCAGCAGCGCAGGGGGGAGGTCGAGAACGGTTCCGCCTGCAGTGAAGACGTGGGCTCGGCTGGCCCAGGAGCCTCTCCCCCAGCGCGGAGGAACTGCCTTGCAAATGCGTTAGTGATTCTGAAAATTCTGCCAGTTAAATCCTGGACAGAGACATGGCCAGGGCTGGAGGCAGGGGCAGTCGGACTGGAAACGCTAAAACATGGGGAAGAAAAGAGAAAACTCTACCGAGAGAGGAAGATTACAAAAGTGAAGAACAAGAAAAGCAAAAGAGGAAAGAAAAACAGGGGGCGAAAATACGGTCATGGAGAAGGAAGAAAGGTAAGAAACAACAGAAGTCGGTGTGAGAGCTGAGCCTCACACCAGGCTGCCCGGAGGCAGGGCCCGCACCCAGCGGGACGCGGGGAGGGTTTCTGAAAACAGTGAGTGTGTGGCTCCTTTGTCAGCTCCCAGGTCTGCGATCAACCTAAAACCAGGGTGCGGGGGCCTTTGAAACAGCGAGAGGACAAAAGAGAGCTTTTCTGGTGGAGAAGTCCCGAGAGTTCAGCTCCAGGACCTGAAAGAAAGGAGTTAGGGGAACGGGATCCCCTGCTGGCGGGCAGCTCTCAGGAAGGCAGCCTGACGAGAGGGAGAGCTGAGGCCCAGCCAGCCGCCCAGTGTGCTGCGAGGTCGGGTTACCAGCGCGGCGGGAGGCAGGAGAAGCAGCAGGAGAGGAACCAGGGCCAGAAGCACTGAACAAACTGCCTGTTGTCAGGAGAGAAGAACGCCCCCCAGGTAGCCCGCCGCCTGGGGACACGGCCAGCCCTGCCAGGAGGGCCAGCAGCTGCCCAGGGCCCCGGCTCAGCAGAGTTCAAGCGCCTGGCCTCGTGCCCAGGGACGCCCAGTTCCTTCCAGTTAGCAGGAGTGGCTGGGGTCACCCAGTTTCCCTCCCTGGGTGGGGCGGGAGGAGGCCAAGGGCGGGGCTAAGTAGAGAAAACACGACATGAAAAGGAGGTTTGCCCCTAAGAGTCCCAGGATGCCCGTCAGCAAGACTTTGATAGAAGCTGGAGGCATCGGCTGGGTTCTGCCCACCGGCAGGGAGGCCGCTGCTATGGGAGACCCCTCCTGTGGGAGACCCCCATTGCGGGAGACCCCTGCTGTGGGAGACCCCCGCTGTGGGAGACCCCTGTAGGAGACCCCCTGTAGGAGACCCCCCTGTGGGAGACCCCCATTATGGGAGACCCCCCTGTGGGAGACCCCCTGTGGGAGACCCCGCTGTGGGAGACCCCCTGTAGGAGACCCCCTTGTGGAAGACCCCAGTGGAGCCACCACCACCATGTCTGACCGGGAGGCAAGACCGTCACCTGAGGACTTGGGGGTGAGTAGGAAGGAGAAGACATTCAACTCAGAGTCTGTGGACAGGAGAGCAGTGAGGGTCACTTCCGAGTGAAAAGGACCACACATCCCAGGAAACTCAGGGCCCCACACCGTCCCCAGTGGGAGTCCAGGGACTGCACTCAGGTTCTCCCTGGAGGTCAGAGAGCGGCTGGTGATCACGCCCCAGGAGGACGGGCAGTGGAGGGGACGATGGGGTTGAAGTCCATCAGGGGCAAACAGGGGGGCATTCCTTTTGTTTTGGTTTTTATTCTCACCCAAGGATATTTTTCCATTGATTTTTAGAGAGAGTGCAAGAGAGGTGGAAAGACACAGAGAGAAACATCGATGTGAGAGAGACACATTGATCGGCTGCCTCCTGCCCATGCCCTGACCAGGACCAGGTATTGAGCCTGCAACCGAGGTGCATGCCCTTGACTGGAATAGAACCCGGGACCCTTCAGTCCACAGGCCAACACTCTATCCACTGGGCCAAACCGGCTGGGGCTGCCCTCTCCTTTGGAATGTTGCGCATGTGCACAGGGAGGACTGGTGCTTTCTGGCTTGTGATAAATAAGGTGAGTTGATGCAAGTGTCATAATGACGTCTAACAGCCCGGGTTCCAGCCTGTGGCTGCTTTGCTTCAGCACTGGGCCTTCCCAGGGGAGGGTAAGTTCCCAGAGACCTGAACTCTGGGAAAATTATCTTTCCTCAACTTGAAGCTTCTTTTAAAATTTGAAGGTCAAGCCCCAGCCGGTTTGGATCAGAGGATAGAGCATTGGCCTGCAGACCGAAGGGTCCTGGGTTCGATTCTGTTCAAGGGCATGTACCTCAGTTGCAGGGTCCTCCCCGACCTGGTCCCTGGTCGGGACACGTGCAGGAGGCAACAATTGATGTACTTCTCTCACATTGATGTTTCTCTCTGTCTTTCCCTCTTTCTGAAAATCAATGGGAAAATATCTTTGGGTGAGGATTTAAAAAATAATAAAAATCTGAAGGTCTGGACCAAAAGAAGAGGAGCACCAGGTCGGAGTCCGGATGACAGGCGGGGTGAGATAAAGGCGAACTCCAAAGCCGCTTCACTAAAGAGAAGGCATTGGAAGAGGAAGGAAGGCTCTGCCAGAAGGTCCCAGCGCAGCGCAGCTGCATCAGCAGAGAGTAGCTATTCGTGCAGATGTGTGTACAACAGGACACGGCTCTTTTCATTTTATGTCTGCTTTTGGGAGATGGGCTTTCAATGGACATTGTCTGCACCAGCTTTATTAAAATGAACAAAATATTTGTAAAAATTATTTAAAAAACAAACAAAAAACAACAACTGGAGGCATCCAGGTAAGGCCTACGTTATAGTTAGTGTCTAGGCCAGTGATGGCGAACCTATGACATGCGTGTCAGAGGTGACACGCAAACTCATTTTTTGGTTGATTTTTCTTTGTTAAATGGCATTTAAATATATAAAATGAATATCAAAAATATAAATCTTTGTTTTACTATGGTTGCAAATATCAAAAAAATTCTATTTGTGACACGGCACCAGAGTTACGTTAGGGTTTTTCAAAATGCTGACATGCCGAGCTCAAAAGGTTCACCATCACTGGTCTAGGCAAATGAAAGAACAGGAAGAGGAATTCTAGACTAAAAGCGGGGGGAAAGTGAAGCTCCTCCCTCTGTCCCAACAGCCCACACTTATCCCGACACATGGCTAGCGGAGCTCGGCCTTGGCCAGGAGGGGCTCGCAGGGGCCCAGAAGACACGGAGGACCGAGGGCCTGGATCATCATTTGTAAAAATGGTCGTCTCAACAGCCCAGGCAGAAGTGGTTTCCTCGCCACAAGATGAAACTCGCATCCTGTGAAGCACGGTAAACTCAGCTCTCTGGGTAGTTCAAATAAAGTGTGTGTTTACTCAAAGGTTCCTGTCCATGTCTTTCTTACTAGTAAAAGTTTTATTAAATTGCTGTTATATGCTGGGCTAGACATGTAAAGTAGAATGAGACATTTCTGCCTGGTGGGGGGGTGATCAGAATCTAAAGAGGAAGTGAAGTATGTATGTAAATAAATAATTAGCACATTTGTGGCTTTTGAACTGAACCCTTAAAGGACCAATAAGAATTCTGGAAAGATGCCCGGCTGGTGTGGTTCAGTGGTTGAGCGTTGACCTAGGAACCAGAAGGTCATGGTTCAATTCCCAGTCAGGGCAACATGCCTGGGTTTCGGTCTTGATCCCCAGTGTGAGGCATGCAGGAGGCAGCTGATCAATGATTCTCTCTCATCATTGATGTTTCTATCTCTCTCCCTCTCCCTTCCTCTCTGAAATCAATAAAAATATATATATATTTTTAAAAAGAATTCTGGAAAGAGATGAGAAACAAAGGTAATCCTGTTGGGACAAATGGGTGGGAATATGGTGTCGCCTGGGGACTCCAAGCAAACCCTCAATACTGGAGGAGGACCAGGCCAGGAGGCGGAAGAGAGATGCAGGGCTCAGATGTGGAGGGTCCTCATTAAGCCTGAGGGGAAATAGTGAGGGGCAATAGTGAGGGGAAATAATGAAAGTCTTGAGACATCAGCACCACATACTCTACAGTGTTCTCATTAAAAGTAGAAACTTAACACGAGTTTTCAAAAGACTCAGAGATTCCCAGTTTTCCCTTACCAACAATTCATATTTACACCTCCTTTAAAAAAAAATTCCTCTGGTTTAGAGAGCCTTTTAACGATGAGAGAGGGAGGTGAGGATGCCACAGTCCTAGATGAGAGGCAGCTCTTGGCCCCCAAAGAAAAGGTATGTTCCCTTTGGTCCTCCTCCTTGTCTCAAGTTTCCTAGGGATACTCCAGAGTAGGTGTGGGTCTGAGACTGAGCTCTGACAGCTTAGAAGACCTGGGAGGGCCCGGCCCATCTCCCCTCACTGCAGCGGAGACACCATCCAGGAGAGCCTGAGGCTCCTTCCTAATTAGAGGAGAGACCAGGCTCCTATTAACCAGCTTCTCTGACTAATAGCTTCTTCTATTCTGAAGGGCTAGAGCGATGGTGTGTCTTTGAAGGCAACTTTGAATCTCCCAGGAGAGTAAAGGGGTCTTGATGGATATATTTGCCTATCTTTCTCTTCACCATATGGACCATGCCTACATAATGGGTGAGAGCTTACATTTATACTCTGTTTATTGATGAACACAGTATCTCTTGGTTACCATGACCACTTTTTACTCTTAGGAAAGTAATTCATTTCCTGAGAAAAGAAATAGCAATTTTTAAAATATATTTTTATTGATTCCAGAGAGGAAGGGAAAGGGAGAGAATGATAGAAACATCAATGGTGAGAGGGAATCATTGATTTAGCCACTTTTTTTTTTTTTTTTTTGCTACTAAATACCAAGAGGCATGAGGCACAGAAGATGTAGTCTGACCTGCTTAGATCCAAATCCAAGCTTGACCACTGACCTTGGGCAGTTGGGTGATTCTCTGTGCCTTAATTATCTCACATGTGAAATGAGAACAATAACATCTGTCCAGTAGGCGTCATATAAGAATCACTGTGAAATACTGTGTTTACATAAAGCTCTATGAAGAACTAAGATGGCAGCGTAGATAAAGGCAGGTACTCGCTGCCTCCCACAACCACATCAAAATTACAAACTAAAATGCAGAACAACCATCATCCAGAACCACCTGAAAGCTGGCTGAATGGAAGTCCTACAACTAGAGAAGTAAAGAAGAAAGCACACAGAGACTGGTAGGAGAGGCAGAGGCACCGAACGGGCTGGACCGACACCCACGTGTGGTGATTTTTTAATCAGGAGGGATATCTCGGCTGCAGAGGCCTCCCATGAGGAGCAAGGGGTCCCAGCCCCACACCAGACCCCAGCCCAGGGTTCCAGAGCTTGGAAGAGAAGCCCTTATAACTGCAGGCTGTGAAACCAGCGGGGCTTGTGGCTGAGGGACACGAAAGCTGCTGGAGACCCAGGTGTTCCTATTAAAGGGCTGGCACACAAACTTACTCAGACCCGATTCTTCTGGGCTCCACTGCCGGGAGGCTTTGGGGGACCCAGGGACATACAGGGAGGAACTGGATTGTCTAGAATCATGGCAGGAATTCGGGGGCAGCTTTTTCCCAGACAGGGGTGCTCACAGGGGTCATTGTTCCTGTCCTGGGACCTCTGGGACCTCCCCCATCACAGAGCTAACTGGCAGCCATATTTGACTTTCCATCAGCAGGGCTCACACTGTTTGCTTGCCCTGAGACCCCATCCCATCCAATTTTCAGCACCACCCAAGCTGTTTGCAGTGGCTTCTCCATATGAATGGCCTCATTCAGGCTTCAGAGTTTGCTAAAATCTCTCAAACAAGCTGCAGGTGATGTCAGTGTGCCCCAAACCTATCAATAAAAGGACCAAGACTGGGCCCTAACACCAGTCTGCCTTCACAAATCCAATACAAGTAGCAGCCATCTGCAGACCTCTCTGTAGCTCCTGCCAGGTGGCTCCAGGCAGTGGCTGACTTTGCACCTCCCAGAGGCCCCAGAGCCAGTGTGCCTGGTGGACAGCTTCAGACCACACACCAGATTACAACTCTATAAATCCACAAACAATACACTCAAGGGGCAGACTCAGTGAGCAACAAAGCCCCATTGAACCAAGTCCTAATCCATAGCTGCTCTTCCTGCATAGCTGCTCTTCCACTGTAGTCACAGCTAGCCCTCAAAGCCAATTGGCCCAGAGGTCAATTCCCAATGACGCCAACAGTAATCAAGGCTCAACTACAACAAGACTGCTTACAGCTCGCACAGGGGTGCACTAGAGTGCCCAGAACAGGTGACTGAGCCCCTGGGTCCTACAGGACACCTACTACTAGATAAGGCCACTCTACCAATTCCAGGAGACATAGCAGCTCTATCTAATACATAGAAACAAACACAGGGAAGCAGACAAAATGCAGAGACAAAGAATCATGTCACAAATGAAAGAAATGGAAGCAAGCAAACTACTGGATACAGAGTTCAAAACCATGGTTATAAGGTTACTCAAGGACCTTAATGAGAGCTTCAAGGGACTTAGTGAGACTTTAAAGGATCTTAGTGAGAATGTCAGACTTGAAAAAGGACCAGTCAGAAATTAAGCATACACTAACTGAAATAAATAATAATTTACAGGGATTCAACAGTAGAGTAGAGGATTCTGAGAATCAAATTAACGATTTGGAATATGAGGAAGCAAAAAACACCCAATTAGAAGAGCAAAAAGAAAAAAGAATCCAAAAATATGAAGACATGCCCTGACTGGTTTGGCTCAGTGGATAGAGCATCAGCCTGCAGACTGAAAGGTCCCAGGTTCGATTCCAGTCAAGGGCATGTACCTTGGTTGTGGGCACATCCCCTGTAGGAGGTGTGCAGGAGGCAGCTGATCGATGTTTCTCTCTCATCGATGTTTCTAACTCTCTATCCCTCTACCTTCCTCTCTAAACAATCAATAAAATATATATATTTTTAAAAAGACAGTGTGTTGCCCTAACCGGTTTGGCTCAGTGGATAGAGCATCGGCATGCAGACTGAAAGGTCCCAGGTTCAATTCCGGTCAAGGGCATGTACCTTGGTTGCAGGCACATCCCCAGTAGGGAGTGTGCAGGAGGCAGCTGATGGATGTTTCTCTCTCATCAATGTTTCTAACTCTCTATCCCTCTCCTTTCTTCTCTGTAAAAAATCAATAAAATATATATTTTTTTTAAAAGACAGTGTAAGGAGCCTCTGGGACAACTTCAAGCATACCAACATTCACATTAAGGAGTGCCAGAAGAAGAAGAGCGCAAGCAAGATATTGAAAACCCATTTGGAGAAATAATGACAGAAAACGTCCCCTACCTGGTGAAAGAAATAGACTTACAAGTCCAGGAAACACAGAGAGTCCCAAACAAGAGGAACCCAAAGAGGCCCACACCAAGACACATAATTAAAATACCAAGGGTTAAAGACAAAGAGAGAATCTTAAAACTATCAAGAGCAAAGCAATTAGTTACCTTCAAGAAAGCACCCATACGACTTTCAGCTGATTTCTCAACAGAAACTTTGCAGGTCAGAAGGGAGTGGCAAGAAATATTCAAAGTGATGAATAGCAAGGACCTACAACCAAGATTACTCTACCCAGCAAAGTAATTATTTAGAATTGAAGGTCAACCCTGACCGGTTTGGCTCAGTGGATAGAGTGTCAGCCTGTGGACTGAAAGGTCCCAGGTTCGATTCTGGTCAAGGGTTGTACCTTGGTTGCGGGCATATCCCCAGTGGGGGGGTGGGGGGGGGGGGTTGTGCAGGAGGCAGCTGATCGATGTTTCTCTCTCATCGATGTTTCTAACTCTCTATCCCTCTCCCTTCCTCTCTGTAAAAAAATCAATAAAAAATATATATATAAAAAGAATTGAAGGTCAGCTAAAGAGCTTCCTAGACAAGAAAAAGCTAAAGAAGTTCATCACCACCAAACCAGCAATATATATATATGCCTAAGCAACCATTACAACTGGATGACTAGAACAACCAGCCAACCTGTCACTATGACACGCACTGACCACCAGAGGACAGACACTCAATGCAGGAGCTGCCCCCTGGTGGTCAGTGCACTCCCACAGCAGGAGCACTGCTCAGCCAGAAGCCGGGCTCATGGTGGTGGCGGCAGCAGCTTACAGCAGTGGAGGCAGGTGCCATGGGCAAGATGAGCGGCAGCAGAGCTGCACCCAACCTCGGCTGGGGCTTCTCCCCAGCCACCTGCCACTTCAGCACTGCTACCTCCCCCTAGGGGTCCCGGATTGTGAGAGGGCACAGGCCAGGCCAAGGGACCCCACCAGTGCACAAATCTGTGCACTGGGCCTCTAATATGCATATAAGATCTTTGGTTAATCTCTTCCCACCCTCTCCCCTCCGCCCTTCCCTCTGAGATTCATCAGTCTGTTCAATGTTTCCATGCCTGTGGTTTCTGCTCCTGCATTAAGCATCTGCCCCTTGGTGGTCAGTGCGCATCATAGCTACTGGTCAGATGGTCAAACGGTCAGCCAATTGCTTAGGCTTTTATATATATAGACTAGAGGCCCAGTGCATGAAAATTCATGCACTGGAGGGGGGGTCCCTCAGACTGGCCTGCCCCCTCTCACAGTCCTGGAGCCCTCAGGGGCAGGAGGCGACCAGGTGATCAGGGGAAGGCGATGCCCCCATCACACCTCTGCTGCTGCCACTGCCAGCCGGCAGCGCAAGCCTCAGCTAGCCCTGGTTACCTGAGCTTCGGGCGGCCCTGGGCGGCTGGGCAGCCACCATCTGAGGCTTGCCTGCACCTCGAGCTGGCCCTGGGCGGCTGGGAGCTGAGGGGACTGGGGGACTCTAGAGGCAGGCACCCTGGCGGGGCTGAGGGGACTGAGTGCCACCATCTTGTGGCTGTGGGCGCCACCATCTTTGAGGGCATGGCAGTCAATTAGCATGTTCCCTCCTTATTGGCTGTGGACACCTCCATCTTTGAGGGTGGGGAATTCAATTAGCATATTCCCTCCTTATTGGCTGTGGGTGCAGCCATCTTTGAGAGTGGGGAAGTCAATTAGAATATTCCCTCCTTATTGGCTGTGGGTGCCACCATCTTTGAGGGTGGGGCAGTAATTAGCATATTCCCTCCTTATTGGCTGTGGACACCGCCATCTCTGTGATGGTGTGAGGGTCAATTAGCATATTCCCTCTTTATTAGACAGGATAACTCTCCAAAAATTCATCTGGAATAAAAAAAGACCCCGAATAGCTGCGGCGATCCTGAGAAAGAACAAAGTAGGTGGGATCTCAATGCCAGATATCAAGCTGTATTACAAAGCCACTGTTCTCAAAACTGCCTGGTACTGGCACAAGAACAGACATATAGATCAGTGGAATAGAATAGAGAGTCCAGAAATTAGCCCAACCCAATATGCTCAATTAATATTTGACAAAGGAGGCAAGAACATACAATGGAGCCAAGATAGTCTCTTCAATAAATGGTGTTGGGAAAATTGGACAGATATATGCAAGAAAATGAAACTAGACCACCAACTTACACCATACACAAGAATAAACTCAAAATGGATAAAGGACTTAAATGTACGACAGGAAACCATAAAAATTCTAGAAGAATCCAAAGGCCACAAAATCTCAGACATATGCCAAAGCAATTTCTTCACTGATACAGCTCCTAGGGCACTTGAGACTAAAGAGAAAATGAACAAATGGGACTACATCAAAATAAAAAGCTTTTGCACAGCAAAAGAAACCATCAACAAAACAACAAGAAAACCCACTGCGTGGGAAAACATATTTGCCAACGTCATATCTGATAAGGGCCTAATCTCCAAAATTTATAGGGAACTCATACAACTTAACAAAAAGAAGATAAACAATCCAATCAAAAAATGGGCAAAGGATCTAAATAGAAACCTTTCAAAAGAGGACATTCAGAAAGCCAAGAGACATATGAAAACATGCTCAAAGTCACTAATCATCCGAGAGATGCAAATCAAAACAACAATGAGGTACCATCTCACACCTGTCAGAATGGCTATCATCAACAAGTCAACAAACGACAAGTGCTGGAGAGGATGTGGAGAAAAAGGAACACTTGTGCACTGCTGGTGGGAATGCAGACTGGTGCAGCCACTGTGGAGAACAGTATGGAGTTTCCTCAAAAAGCTGGAAATGGAACTCCCATTTGACCCAGTGATCCCACTTCTAGGAATATATCCCAAGAAACCAGAAACACCAATCAGAAAGGATATGTGCACCCCTATGTTCATAGCAGCACAATTCCACCATAGCTAAGATCTGTAAACAGCCTAAGTGCCCATCAGTAGATGAATGGATTAGAAAACTGTGGTACATCTACACGATGGAATACTATGCTGCTGTAAAAAAGAAGGAACTCTTACCATTTGCAACAGCATGGATGGAACTGGAGAGCATTATGCTAAGTGAAATAAGCCAGTCAATGAAGGAAAAATACCACATGATCTCACTCATTCATGGATAATAAAGACCATTACAAACTTTTGAACAATAATAGATACAGAGGCAGAGCTGCCTCAAACTGATTGTCAAACTGCAGTGGGAAGGCCAGAGAGGGTTGGGGGGCAGAAGGGAGGAGAGTAAGAGATCAACTGAAGGACTTGTATGCATCCATATAAGCATAACTAATGGACATAAGACACTGGGGGGTAAGGGAGGGCAGGGATTGTCAAGGGCGGGGGGTGAGGGAAGGACACATATGTAATACCCTTTGTAATACTTATTATAATATTTTCTTAAAAAAGAATTAAAAAAAAAAGAAAACTTGTAAAGATAAAAAAAAAATATTCCCTCCTTATTGGCTGTGGGTGCCACCATCTTTGAGGGTGAGGCAGTAATTAGCATATTCCCTCCTTATTGGCTGTGGGCACCGCCATCTCTGTGATGGTGTGAGGGTCAATTAGCATATTCCCTCTTTATTAGACAGGATATGCATTACCTATGGACACATACAGGATGGTGAAGGCCTTGGGTGGGACATGAACCGGGTGGAGGGGGATAATGGGAGGGAAAAGGGGGGACATCTGTAATACCCTCAAAGATTTTTTTTAAAAAGAGCATAAATAAGTAAATAAATAAAGCTCTATGCTCAATGCCCATAGAAAATGCTCAGTAAATCTAGCTGTTTGTAGTTATACTTAGGATATTGAAAACTGTTCCCATGACCACTTCAGGAAAGGTCTGGCAGTTTATATGTAAATATAAAGCTAACCACCTTAACAATTCCACTCCTAGGCATTTATCCAAGAAAATGCTCAGTAAATCTAGCTGTTTGTAGTTATACTTAGGATATTGAAAACTGTTCCCATGACCACTTCAGGAAAGGTCTGGCAGTTTATATGTAAATATAAAGCTAACCACCTTAACAATTCCACTCCTAGGCATTTATCCAAGAGAAGTGAAGGAATATATGCACAAAAAGACTTGTATGAGAAGTTTTGTAGGTTGAACAAAATTAGCCAGACATAAAGTACTATGTACTCTTTGATTCCATTTTGACGAAGTTCTAATGCAAGCAAAACTAATCTTTGGTGGAAAAAAATAACAATATTTGCTCTTTGGGGAGTAGGGGTAGGAATTTCCTAGAGGGGCATGTGTGAGGGCTTTAGCCCTTGTGGAAGGAATGAGAAGAAATAAGATGTTCCAGGACCACTGCAGAGTGAGAAAGGACAAGGTCCAAGGACAGAATCCACAGGCTGAGCAGCACCTAAGAGATGAGAAGAGAAGGAGATCCCTGGAGAGATGAATAGGTGTATCCAGAAGAAAGGGAGGGGGAAATAGGAGAGAATGGTGTAACAGAAGCTAAGGGAAGAGGAGGTTTCAAAAAAGAGCCATCCAATGATACATCTGATAAAGGGTTAATACCCAAAATAAGTGAGGAACTCATACAACTTAACAAAAGGAAGACAAACAATCCAATTAAAAAAATGGGCAAAGGACCTAAAGAGACACTTCTCCAAAGCAGACATACAGAAGGCCAAGAGACATATGAAAAAATGCTCAAAGTCACTGGTCATCAGAGAGATGCAAATTAAAACCACAATGAGGTTTCACCTCACACCTGTCAGAATGGTTGTCATCAACAAATCAACAACTGACAAGTGCTGGCGAGGATGTGGAGAAAAAGGAACCCTCCTGCACTGCTGGTGAGAATGCAGACTGTGCAGCCATTATGCAAAACAGTATGGAGTTTCCTCAAAACATTAAATCTGGAACTGCCATTTGACCCAGTGATCCGACTTCTAGGAATATATCTTAAGAAACCCGAAACACCAGAAAGAATGTATGCACAACTATGTTCACAGCAGCACTATTTACAATAGCTAAGATCTGGAAACAGCTCAAGGGCCCATCAGATGAGTGGATAAAACTCTGGGGTACATTTATCCCATGGAATACTGTGCAGCAGTATAAAAGAACGATCTCTTACCCTTTGAGACAGCATGGAGGGGCCTGGAGAGTGTCATGCTGAGTGAAATAAGTCAGTCAGAGAAAGACAAGTGTCACATGATCTCACTCACATGTGGAATCTAAGTAACAAAATAAACTGATGATCGAAGTGGACCCAGAGACATGGAAGCAGGGAACAGAGTGCGGAATCTCAGAGGGAAGGTCCTTGGATGGGAGGTAATCAACCAAGGACCTTGTATGCACATATGCATGACCCATGGACACAGACAGTGGGTGGTGAGGGCCAGGGTTTTGGGTGGGAGCGGGGTGGAGGGGGTAGATGGGGGGGAAAAGGGGGGCATATGTAATAATTTCAACAATAAAGATTTATTTTTTATATCTTTTAAAAAAGAGCCACCCTAAAAATTAGCAAAATGCTGTATAGAGTCAAGTAAACCAAGGACTGGAGGTATCCACCAGATCTCTCACTCGGTGATTTGGTGAGAGCGGTTTCACCAGAAAAGTCACGAAGGCAGAGCCATGCCTCGCAGATGCAGGGGACGGGGCGCGGGGAGGAAGTCCTCTCCAAACAGCAGAGCTCATGAGGGCAACTGCAGGGCAGAGCAGAAAAGGAGGTAGGAAGGAAGTTTTTTAGTTTGGTGCTCATTTGTTGGTTTCAAGAAGGGAACGTTGTGCCGTGTGAAAATGCTTATAGAAATAAGCCAGTAACAGGAGGAACAGTCCTCTTTCTTTGTGGACAAGAGGTTAAGAATGTGCTGGCTACTCACATCAGTGCTGGTTCATACCTGTTGTCCTGCTGTAATGATTAATAGTTCCCCTTCCACACCCTGTGTGACCCTGGACGGGCACAGGGTGGCCATCTGTGAAGGTAAAAGGGACCAAACATGGATGGAGTGTGTGTGTGTGTGTGTGTGTGTGTTAATAAAGTGGTTATTTCCCCTCCCAAGGGAATTCTCATCTACTTCAGTTAGATGAGAACTAGCGTGAGACAAGGAGATGGAGGAGCAGAAATCTGAAAAAAGAAAAAGAAGGAAAAAAAGGAGGTCTGACAGGGTTGGCAATAGGAATGAGAACAAAATTAGCCATAGCCTAGGACTCGGAGCTCAAGCGGCATTCTCCCGGTTAGCTACGTGGGCGTGGGCGTTAGGAAGGAATTTGTTCGCTCACCCGCACACCGGGTGGCTGAGCCTGGATGGCTGCAGCCCCCAGTGACGGGAGTCCGCGGGTTTTAAAGGAGTTTTCATGGGCTTTTCTGTGCAGGTTCCGAGGGGAGATAATGGAATGCGGTCTCAGCAAGTGAAGTGTGGTCTCAGCAAAAGGGAAGGTCCATGGGAAATGGCCTGACGCTCAGTTCCTGGGGGAGGGACATGGTCAGACTTCAAAGCCAGGCCTGCCTAACTCCCAACTGCAGAGCCAACGCCAACTCTTTCGACAGCGCCAGCCTCTCTTCCTCATTAGACTTCTCTCCAGAGTCAGCCCTCTATTGCACTCTGACCACTGGGACCTTCCTTCTCTCCCAGCCACTGTCGCCTCCAAAAGGAAATGAAATGAACAGTAGGCATCCTCTTTTCAGCATCGCTCCTAAAATAAAGGATTTGATGAGGAAATACTTGTAAATTGTGTCTTAAGTAAAGTTTAGACTGTGCCAAAAATCTTGTCCCTTCTGTGAAATTTTGTTCCTTCTGTGTCTTATTACTCATTTGTTTTTTAAAAAATAGTTTTGAGCAACTAAGCGTAAGCCATTGTCCTCAGAAAGTCAAGGGTAAAAAAAAAAAAGATAATATCTTCACCCTAGCTCCGTGGTCGGCAAACCACGGCTCGCGAGCCACATGCAGCTCTTTGGTCCCTTGAGCGTGGCTCTTCCACAAGATACTACATGTGGGCGCACATGTACAATGCGATTGAAACTTCGTGGCCCATGTGCAGAAGTTGGTATTTTGTGGAAGAGCCACACTCAAGGGGCCAAAGAGCTACATGTGACTCGCAAGCCGGGGTTTGCCTAGTTGCAGTTTGCCGACCACTGCAGCTGGTTTGGCTCAGTGGATAAAGCATTGGCCTGCAGACTGAAGGGTCCCAGGTCCAATTCTGGCCAAGTGCACATGCCTGGGTTGCAGGCTCAGTCCCCAGTAGCGGGTGTGCAGGAGGCAGCCAATCAATGATTCTCTCTCATCATTGATGTTTCTATCTGTCTATCCCTCTCCCTTTCTCTCTGAAACCAATAAAAATATTTTTAAAAAAAGATAATATCTTAGCTCTTACAGAGTGATCAGGCTAAAAAATAAGGCAGCCGCAATACAGGTTGATAGGCAGTAATAAAGCACCTGCTAGTACACGTGGTAGCGCAAGAATCAGGACCAACTCTGGCTGGAGCACAGGGAGGGCTTCTCTGGGAAGGTGAAACAGACAATGATTCCTGGAAAATGAAGACCAGCTGGCAAAAGGGAAGGGCACTCCGGGCCAAGGCCTGGATTAGGGATGAAACGGCACGATGCTGTAGGAACTCCAAGTAGGATAGTGTGGTGATGGCATAACTACCATGTGTTACATACCTTACCTTTAATGTCTTTATATCTCACAACAACCTTAGAAAGTACCTTATTAATATTCCCGTTTTACAGATGAGAAAAATGAGGCTGGGAAATTTACTAACTTTCCCACGGCCACACAGCTAGGAAATGGTATAGCTGGGCTTTAATTCTAACATCTCTGATCCGTTCTCTACAAAACAAGCTTAGCTTGTAAGAGGTAGAACAGCAGGAAAGGAGCTATTGAAGGTGAGATTCTTTTTTGTTGTTGCCCCATTTTATTCCCCACTCCCAGGTCTTCATGACACTATTGCCGTGTCCATGGGCTATGCATATCTATATAATAAAAACCCAGTGGTCATAACGCCATAACGACCAAAGACTGGTCACCAGGAGATGCATTGATGGGTCCCGCAGCACCGGCGGGACTTGACACTGGGTCCCACGGGTGCTAGGTCTGGGTCTCACATGATTTCGCGCACTGGGACTCTAGTAAGTATAAAAGTTCTTTGGTTTATCTCTTCTCATCCCCCAACCCCATATCATGGTATGTCAGTCTGCTCCATGCCTCCATGCTTCGGGTCATATTTTTTTTAACTTTAGCTTTCTTTTTTTTGATTATTGTCTAAAGTTTTACATGTGTCTCCTTTTCCCCCAATTGACCCCCTCAGCCATTCCCACCCCCGAGGGCAAGACCCCACTGTCCCAGAGTCTGTGTCCATTGGTTATGCTAATATGCATGCTTACAAGTCCTTTGGTTGATCTCTAACCTCCCTCACCTCCCCTGCCATTTGTCTCTGGATCTATTTTTGTTCATCAGTTTATGTTGATCATTATATCCCACATATGAGTGAGATCATGTGATATTTATCTTTCTCCGACTGCCTTATTTTGCTTAGCATAATGCTCTCCAGTTCCATCCATGCTGTTGCAAACGGTAAAAGTTCCTTCATTTTTACAGCAGCATAGTATTCCATTGTGTAGATATACCACAGTTTTCTAATCCATTCATCTACTGATGGGCACTTAGGCTGTTTCCAAATCTTAGCTATTGTAAATTGTGCTGCTATGAACATAGGGGTGCATATATCCTTTCTGATTGGTGTTTCTGATTTCTTGGGATATATTCCTAGAAGTGGGATCACTGGGTCAAATGGGAGTTCCATTTTTAGTTTTTTGAGGAAACTCCATACTGTTCTCCACAGTGGCTGCACCAGTCTGCATTCTCACCAGCAGTGCAGGAGGGTTCTTTTTTCTCCACATCCTTGCCAGCACTTGTCATTTGTTGATTTGTTGATAACAGCTATTCTGACAGGTGTGAGATGGTATCTTATTGTTGTTTTGATTTGCATCTCTCAGATGATTAGTGACTTTGAGCATGTTTTCATATGTCTCTTGGCCTTCTGTATGTCCTCTTTCGAAAAGTGTCTATTTAGGTCCTTTGCCCATTTTTTGATTGGATTGTTTATCTTCCTTTTGTTCAGTTGTATGAGTTCTCTGTAAATGTTGGAGATTAAACCCTTATCAGAGAGAACATTGGCAAATATGTTCTCCCATGCAGTGGGCTTTCTTATTGTTTTATTGATGGTTTCTTTTGCTGTGCAGCTTTTTATTTTGATGTAGTCTCATTTGTTTATTTTCTCCTTACTCTCCATTGCCCTAGGAGCTGTGTCAGTAAAGATATTGCTATGATATATGTCTGATATTTTGCTGCCTATGGAGTCTTATAGGATTTTTATGGTTTCCCGTCTTACACTTAAGTCCTTTACCCATTTTGAGTTTGTTTTTGTGTCTGGTGTAAGTTGGTGATCTAGTTTCATTTTCTTGCATGTATCTGACCAAAGCTTTGGGTTATATTTTAGTGGTCAATCCATTTTGTTCATTAGATTCCACATGAATGAGATCATGTGATACTTGTCTTTCTCTGACTGACTTATTTCACTTAGCATGATACTCTCCATGTCCATCCATGCTGCCTCAAAGGGTAAGAGATCTCTCTTTTTTACAGCTGCATAGTATTCCATGTGTAAATGTCCCACAGCTTTTTTATCCACTCATCTACTGATGGGCCCTTGGGCTGTTTCCAAATCTTAGCTATTGCAAATTGTGCGGCTATGAACACAGGGGTGCATACATTCTTCTGATTGGTGTTTCGGGTTTCTAGGATATATTCCCAGAAGTGGGATCGCTGGGTCAAACGAAGATTCCATTTTTATTTTTTGAGGAAACTCCATACTGTTCTCCACAGTGGCTGCACCAGTCTGCATTCCCACCAGCAGTGCAGAAGGGTTCCCTTTTCTCCACATCCTCACCGGTAGCCATTCTGACAGGTGTGAGGTGATACCTCATTGTGGTTTTAATTTGCATCTCTCTGATGATTAGTGACTTTGAGCATTTTTTCATGTCTCTTGGCCTTCTGTATGTCCGCTTTGGAGAAATGTCTATTCAGGTCTCCTGCCCATTTTTTAATTGATTGTTTTTCTTCCTTTTGTTGAGTTGTATGAGTGCTTTATATATTTTGGAGATTAACCCTTTATCAGATGTACTATTGGCAAATATGTTCTCCCATACAGTGGGCTCCCTTTTCATTTTGATGGTGGTTTCTTTTGCTGTGCAGAAGCTTTTTATTTTGATGTGGTCCTGTTTGTTTCTTTTCTCCTTAGTTTCCTTTGCCCTAAGAGATGTATCAGAAAAAAATTCTACTATGAGAGATGTCTGAGATTTTACTGCCTATGTTTTCTTCTAAGAGTTTTATGGTTTCATGCCTTACATTTATTTAAGTCTTTTGTCCATTTTGAGTTTATTCTTGTGTCTGGTGTAAGTTGGTGGTCTAGTTTCATCTGAAGTTTAGATTCTTTTGTATCCATTGTATTACATGACTTTTCAGTTAAATTCTAATAATATAAGAGAAACTTTATAGTCTAGAGCAGTGGTTCTCAACCTGTGGGTCGCGACCCCTTTAGAGGTCGAACAACTCTTTCACAGGGGTCGCCTAAGACCATCGGAAAACACATATATAATTACATATTGTTTTTGTGATTAATCACTATGCTTTAATTATGTTCAATTTGTAACAATGAAAATACATCCTGCATATCAGATATTTACATTACGATTCATAACAGTAGCAACATTACAGTTATGAAGTAGCAACGAAAATAATTTTATGGTTGGGGGTCACCACAACGTGAGGAACTGTATTAAAGGGTCGCGGCATTAGGAAGGTTGAGAACCACTGCTCTAAAGTAATGGAAATTTAAATGAGGGGGAAAGAGAAGGAATAGGACTTGTCAGTGATGCTAAGGAGGCTTTGCATTTTTCTAAAAGTAACAGACAGCGGTGAGGAGTGTTACACACGGAAGGGGTTCGGTATAAATAGAAGTGGTTGCATTAAGCACTCACTGGACTATGACGGCAGGAGGGAGGGCGGATAACCCGCTGGTTAATGAAAAGGCAGAGTCTCCACACGCGCTACAGGGTGCCGGGCTGCGTGGGGAAAGCTTCGCCTTTTCCAACACCTGCAAGTATTTTGCTCCATAAACATTGCTGAGACGTGCGCTTACCTCTGGAAACGGACCGGAGCTCCTTGGAGGACGCTGAGCGAGCAGTGAGCCTGCTTGCAGGGCGACGGCAAGGGGCCGGCGGCTCACCAACGCCCCGGGCAAGACCTGACTCGAAATCCGCATCAGCCATGTGTCCTCCCGCCTCCGCCTCAGCAGCTGCCTGTCCAGGCTTCTGGATAGACTGAAGCTCCGCCTTCTACTCTGCTTGTTCTGCAGCGATTCCCCGGGAGGGAGGGGGGCCACATAGGCAGTAGGTGTGAGGTCACAGCACACGGGGGAGAAGCGTGGAACCTGCACCCCCACAGAAGGAGCTGCCTGCTCCCAGGGGCAGGAAGAGGGCGCAGGGCCCAGAACTCAGGAACTCGTGGAGGCCTGGGCCCTAGCACGCCCTGAGGGGCACTCAGACAAACGCCACCCCTCTCCGAGCAGGCTTTGAATGGAAAAAAGACCTATACTCAAAGGGAAACGCTAGGCTCAATAAAATTAAACAGATTCTTAATTTTGTTTTGTTTTGTTTTGTTTTTACAGTATGTTAACAAGGGACAAGTTTGGGGGGGGGGTTGTCATTTACACAGAACCTATTAATCTTTCTAGAACTTTCTGTTCACTGAACAAATTAGAAACAGTGCTTCTCAGTGCGTGGACTGCAGATCACCTGAAATGGTCACTGGTCCTCAAGGAGATAAATACAAAACCTGAGAGTGTCTAAAGCTATTACACGTCATTTGACGTTGCCACGATATCCAAGGCCGTGGGCAGAAGACTCGTGTGGGCAGCGAACACCATGGGTGTTGCGCATTGCACGGCAGGAGGCATATGGTGTGAGCCTCGTGCTAGTCACATGCACTGGAACCACATCTCCTTCGCACGCTGGCCTTTGCTAAGGAAACTGGTTAGGAAACACTGACAGGCCCAATCTATACTGGACACATGGGCATATTGAATCCCAGAGAGAGAGCGTGACTTGTTCAAGGTCATGGAGGTCAGTAGCAAAGGGCTCGCCCTCCGGCTGCCAATTGAGGGGGTGGGGGACAAATGAAAGAAGAGCCAGTTAAGAATCTAAAAATATAAAAAATAGGAGGATGTGACTGAAAATGATTACATGATGGTAATTCTGATTTTAAATGGCATCCAGCTAGCAGGTCTCCAGGCACTCCTCCCAGGATTCCTACAAAGATGTAAAATGAAAACTATGTCAAACAAAACAAAACTAGCCCAGCTGGTGTGGCTCAGTGGTTGAACATCGACCTATGAACCAGGAGCTCATGGTCCGATTCCAGGTCAGGGCATATGCCCGGGTTGCAGGCTTCATCCCCAGTGTGGGACGTGCAGGAAGTCTCTCTCATCATTGATGTCTCTCTCTCTCTCTCCCTCTCCCTCCCTCTCTCTAAAATCAATAAAAACATATTTTTTAAATTAAAATAAATAAAACAAAACTAATGCCAAACTCTGAAAGAATCTCCATCAACTGGATTGAGGAAATTCAGTCTTGAAATACTACATGCCTGAAAGATGTGGGAAAGAGTTTGTAGGTCTATCCTCTCTCTAGCATTGACCCAGACCCGGAGGTAGACAGGTAACAGATTGTGAAGCTGGTCATCTGTGAAGTGAGAGCGGCCGTGGCAAACAAGAGACAACATGCGCCCATCCACAGGTGCACCTGCTCCCCAGCTCTAGCTAACTGTTGACGCAAGAAAGGCCAATCTAGCCCTGGCCGGTGTGGCTCAGATGGTTGGGCATCATCCCGCGCACTGAAATGTTGCTGGTTCGATTCCTGGTCAGGGCACGTGCAGGTAGGGGGCATGCAGGAGGCAGCCAATTGATGTTTATCTCTCACATAAATGTTTCTCTCTCTCTCTCCCTCTCTCTATCTCTATCTCCCTTTCTCTCTCTCAAAATCAGCTTTTAAAAATATTTTTTAAAGAAAGGCAGCCCTAGGCAGTTTGGCTCAGTGGATAGAGCACGGGCCCATGGACTGAAGGGTCCTGGGTTCGATTCTGATCAAGGGAATGTACCTTGGTTGCAGGCTCCATACCCAGCCCTGGTTGGCGCAGGTGGGGAAGGCAACCAATCAATGTGTCTCTCTCATATCGATGTTTCTCTGTGTGTGTGTGTGTGTCTCCCCCTCCCTTCCACTCTCTCTAAAAAGCAATGGAAAAATATCCCGGGGTGAGGATTAACATAGATAGATAGATAAATAAATAAATAAATAAATAAATAAATAAATAAATGGCAGGCCTCATATTGTCACATCTTTTTTTAAATTCTTAACATATTCTTTTTTACATTTAATTAAACATTTTATTTTGAGATGCTTGTAGATTTACATGCAGCTAAAGAAATAATACAGAGAGGCCTCCTGTACCCTTTACTCAGCTCCCCCAGTGGTAATATCTTACAAACCTCTAGTGCAACATCACAACCAGGATATTGTCCTTTTCTCAGTCAAAACACGGAACATTCCATCCCCACAAGGAGCCTGTCACATTCTTCTTTAGAGAAGGGAGAGGGAGAGGGGTTTGCTGTTCCACTCACCTCGGCATCATTGGTTGATCCTTGCATGTGCCCCGACCAGGAAGGCACCCACCGCCTTGGCGTATGGGGACAGTGCTCTAACCACCTGAGCCACCCCGCCAGGGCTCATCTATAAAGAAACAGAAAACCTGGACTTTCGGCGCAATAACCCACCCTGTTAATGTTGTCAATGAACTTACATGTTTTTAAAACCCTATGAATATTCACTATATGATGTCATTTATATTGTGTTCAACAAATGGCAAAACTAACCTATGTGGTGAAAGGGGACTAGCTGTTCTCCTGGGGGGCGGGGGACAGCCTGGGGGGCCTGCGGTGGGTCTCTGGGTTCCACCCTGCTGCTTCTCGCTGTGGGTGCTCTCCCTTTCCCTCCCTCTAAGAATCAATAAAAACATACTTTTTAAACAACGGTAGGTGTTCAGTAAACATTGGTGAGTGAGTGAACGGATCTCGGGCTGGCAGAAGTGAGCATGTTTAGGGTATGGTGGAAGCACACCTTTGGACTAAAAATTCTTCCTTCTTGACAAAAACCAAAACCAGGTTGTGCGGGGCTTTTCCTTAAAAAAAAAAAAACTACCATTTTGAGTTTTTTCATTAATCTAGTTTGTTTTTTAGTATTTTTATGTGAATGGTTTGTAGTAATTTGTTTGTAATAGCCAAACAGAATTTAACCATAGCACTAGTAATAAGAAACTCCAGAGTAACTAAGATTTTAAACTTTAGATGAATTGTTCTCTTATTTATCTTGAGAAGCAAAAAACTCATGAAAGAAAATGTAGGTTAGCAACAGAATCCCTGAGAGAGAGAGCTGATGCTAAACCCATTTTTACTTTCACCTTCGTGCCTTTTCCATACTGTTTCTTCCCTCTCACGTCTCTTCTCACCGTTCTCTGCCTATTCACAGCTTTGCTTTTCTCGTAAGGTAGGGGGTGGGGGCCATAGACTTCATCGTCCAACCTGGGACGCTCTTGAGAGTGGAAGTGGCATGACGATATTTACACGGGGAAAAGCAGGGCTGTCCCAGGGGCACGGAGGCAGGAGCACCGTGTCGTTGCTGTAGTTGTTGTTGTGCGGTTCTTGCTGCTCCCTATTTTAAACTCTCAGGACCTCAGTTTCCATGTTTAGAAAATGAGGGGATTGGACCAGGTGACTTCCAAGGACCTTGCCAGGCCTTTGCATTCTAAGAGTCTACTGTTCTGATGGAAAACGCTTCATCATTAAAACTCAGTCTTGGCCTGGCTGGCGTGGCTCAGGGGTTGGGCGTCGACCTATGAACCAGGAGTCGGGGTTCAATGCCCGGTCAGGGCACCGGCCTGGGTTGTGGGCTCATCCCCAGTGGGGGAGTGCAGGAGGCAGCCGATCAATGATTCTCTCTCATCATTGATGTTTCTCTCTCTCTCCCTCTCCCTTGCTCTCTGAAATCAATAAAAAGATATATTTTTTAAAACTCAGTCTTCCTCAGAAACAAAACCAAAGTTGGGAGTTGTCCTTCCACCCAAAAGCCCGCACCGGCCTCGGACCGCTTTCTTCAATCCTCGTCTGTGGGACAGCGAGCAGGCAGAGGTGCTGCGCTGGCTGCGTGCCAGCCTCTCCGCCCTCCCTCCAGGCCCAGGAGCCCGCGCCTTCCAGGGAACCAGCGGGTTGGACCTGTTGGCTCAGAGGGCTTCCGCGTGGAAAGGAGCCAGACGGGCCCAGCAAACAGGATGTGAGTCTTGTAAGGCGAGTCAGAGCAGGAGCAGGAAGCCCTGCCAACCAGCCTCAGAGGGAGACGCAGAGTCCGAGCAGCGCTGTGCTCTCCTCCTCCGTCCAGGTTCCATCCCCTGAGAGTCCGTGTCTGTGAGCTACGCCAGCAGGAACCAGAGGAAACGTCCTCTTTCATTCTTGTTTTTTAATTTATCTTTATTGTTGAGAATATTACAGATGTCCCTTCTAAAGACAGAGCCAAGCCCTGGCCGGTTTGGCTCAGTGGATAGAGCGTCAGCCTGAGGACTGAAGGGTCCCAGGTTCAATTCTGGTCAAGGGCACATGCCCAGGTTGCAGGCTCCATCTCCAGCAGGGGGTGTGCAGGAGGCAGCCGATCAATCAATGATTCTCTCTCATCATTGATGCTTCTCTCTCTCTCCCTTTCTCTCTGAAACCAATAAAAATAAATTTTTTTTAAAAAGACAGAGCCAAAATAATCACTCAAAGCGGTCACCTTGAGGGCAAGCTTTGACTCTAATGATGCTGACACTTTTCCAAACATGTCTAGGATGATTCTTTTGGAGTTGCCTCAGAAGCCTGAACCACAGCTTTTCTTGAGATTCTTGATGATGGCAAATCTTCGTGCTCTTAAGAGGGTGAGTCTGATTTATTTGACACACATTTAAAAGCATATATAGCGCAGAGAGCAACCAAGATGGCGACATAGGTAAACACCTGAACTCGCTGCCGTGCACAACCACATTAAAACTACAACTAAAAGACAAAATGAATATCATCCAGGACCACGGGAAGGCTGGCTGAGTGGAAATTCTACAACTAGAGGGAAAGAGAAAAGCGCACTGAGTCCGGTAGGAGGTGCAGAGGTATGGAAGTGCGGAGGTACAGAGGTGCGAGTGAAAGGGGCTGGCAGCAGGGTACGCTGTTGTCTTTTTCAATCAGGGGGGAGATACAAACTCCTGACTGCTTGAACTCCAGTTCCAGGCGAGAATTTGGGAACCCAGACTCATACGGAGAGAAACTGGACTGTCTGGCATCGGGCTGGAACGTGAGGGCGGCTTTCTCGCAGAGGTGCTTGCAGTGGTCATTGTTCCTGCAAGGGGCCGTGGGACAGAGACCCCAGGACCGCTCTGAGGCAGAGCAGACTGGTAGCCATTGCCGTTTGCTCCACCCTGGTGATTCCCTGAGACCCCGCCCCACCCAATTTACAACCCCACATAAGCTGTGTGCAGAGGTTTTTGCATATGAATCGCCTGGCCTTTCTCCACCTAAAAACCTGTCAAATTGCAGCTGGGTCAGAGAACCCCAGAGCTTCAAAAGAAGGCCTAAGGCTCGTCAGCAGCCTGCATTGCTTCACAGCTATGCCTCACCTGGGCACCTCCAAATCCCAAACAAAAAGGAGGAATCTGCAGATTTCTCTGTAGCTCCTGCTGGGTGGCCTCAGGCAGTGGCTGACTTTGCACCTCCTTAGAGATCCAAGAGCCAGTCTACCCAGTGGTCAGAGTGAGACCATCCAGATTACAACTCTTCACATCGATAAGAGACACACTCAGGGGGCAGACTCAGTGAGCACCAAAGCCCCATCGAGGCAAGTCTAGCCCCAGAGGGGTGTCTCCAGCACAGAAGTTCTCCCACTGCAGACACAGCTGATTCTCACAGCCAATTGGCCTGGAGGTCAATTCCTCCCAGTGATAACTACAACAATCAAGGCTTAACTACAACAAGACTGTGCACACAGCCCACGAAGAGGTGCACCAAAAGTGTCCACCTCAGGTAATTGGGGAGGCTGAGCCACTGGGCCCTATAGGACACCTCGCACACAAAGCCACTCTGTCAACACAGGGAAGCAGCCAAAATGCGGAGACAAAGAAACAGGTCACAAATGACAGAAATGGAGGAAAGCAAACTACTGGATATAGAGTTCAAAACCACGGTTATAAGGCTACTCAAGAATCTTCTAGAAACCTCCGAGAAATATAGTGAGACCCTCAAGGATGTGAAAAAGGACCAATTAGAAATTAAGCATACACGACTAAAATAAAGAATAATATACAGAGATCCAACAGCAGACTAGAGGATCGCAAGAATCAAGTCAAAGATTTGAAATATGAAGAAGCAAAAAACACCCAACCGGAAAAGCAAAAGGAAAAAGGAATACAAAAATATGAAGATAGTGCAAGGAGCCTCTGGGACAACTTCAAGCATACCAACATCCGAATTATAGGGGTGCCAGGAGAAGAGAGAGAGCAAGATATTGAAAACCTATTTGAAGAAATAATGACAGAAAACTTCCCTTACCTGGTGAAAGAAATAGACTTACAAGTCTAGGAAGCGCAGAGAACCCCAAACAAAAGGAATCCAAAGAGGACCACACCAACACACATCATAATTAAAATGCCAAGGGCAAAAGACAAAGAGAGAATCTTAAAAGCAGCAAGAGAAAAACAGTTAGTTACCTACAAGGGAGTACCCATATGACTGTTGGCTGATTTCTCAATAGAAACTATGCAGGCCAGAAGGGAGTGGCAAGAAATATTCAAAGTGATGAATAGCAAGAACCTACAACCAAGATTACTCTACCCAGCAAAGCTATCATTTAGAATTGAAGGTCAGATAAAGAGCTTCACACATAAGAAAAAGCTAAAGGAGTTCATCACCGCCAAACCAGTATTATATGAAATGCTGAAGGGTATTCTTTAAGAAGAGGAAGAAGAAGAAAAAGGTAAAAATAAAAATTATGAACACCAAAGTGACAACAAATACATATCTATCAACAAGTGAATCTAAAAATCAAGTGAATAAAAAATCTGACGAGCAGAATTAACTGGTGAATAGAATAGAATCAGAGGCATAGAAAGGGAGTGGACTAACAATTCTCAGGGGGAAGGGAGTGTGAGGGGTGCGGGAAGAGACTGGACAAAAATTGTACACCTATGGACGAGGACAGTGGGGGGGGGGGGTAAGGGCCGGGGGTGGGGTGGGAACCGGGTGGAGAGGAGCTATGGGGGGAAAAAGAGGAACAACTGTAATAATCTGAACAATAAAGATTTATTAAAATAATAATAATAACAAAAGCATATAGCGCAATTCCAAAGAGAGTGAGACAGTGAGTCATCGAATGGGGCACTGATTGTCAAATCACAAGAATGAGAATCCTGGAACCTATAAGGAGTCCCTGAAGATCCTTTAAGAGACTAAAAAAACTGTGGGTTTTGTTTGTTTGCTTGCTTGTTTGTTTTTAAATATATTTTTATTGATTTCACAGAGTCAGGGAGAGAGAGAGAAACATCAATGATGAGAGAGAATTACTGATTGGCTCCACACTGGGGATAGAGCCTACAACCCAGGCATGTGCCCTGACCAGAAACTGAACCATGACCTCCTGGTTCACAGATTGACTCTCAACCTCTGAGCCACACCATCTGGGCTAAAAAAACTATTTTGTGCATAATTATGATAAGGGTATAGTTTCTCACAGAATTTACTTAAAGAACTCTCACAGTTACTGAGTTGAATATACATGTTAAATGGCTCCTTCCTAGGCCCACCCTCTATCTTCCAATAAGAACTTTTCATTTTGTACAACTCATTGGACGTCCTGCTAGTTGCTAGATGGGATGCTGCCTGATTCCGGAATTGCCTAGTAAAGCCAACGAGAGCTTTGATTTTTACTTGGTTGAACACCTGCTTCATTTCCTAACTAGACTATGACTACTTCTAGGGTGAGGAACTCCCTCTCCTACTGAATGGTTCCCCAGGAGACAGGTGGTGGAGGAGAGACCAGTTTTGAGCACAATGAGCTGGTTCACTAGCATTGTCTGATGTTACCAATTAGAGATATTTTTGTTTGTGTGTATAGTGTCATTATAAACTCCTGGCATTAAACATATCTAATGCATTTCAAACATCACAGATATTACCCTTATTGATTCTGAAGAGTCCACCATCTTTGGCCAGTGGGGGCCTCTTCAAATTGGCTCCTGAATCTTTGTAAGGTGTGTTTGCTGTATTATTTAAGAATATTCAGCCCTGGCCAGGTAGCTCAGTTGGTTAGAGCATTGTCCCAAGGTTGCAGGTTCAGTCTCTGGTTATGGCACATACAAGAATCAACCAATGGTGGGTGGGTGGTGGGTGGAAAGAGATCAAGCAAAGAACTTGTATGCATAACCCATGGACACAGACACTAGGGAGGTGAAGCCCTGCGGAGGGGGAGGGGGAGGCTTGAAGAGCTCAATGGGGGGGAAAGGGGGACATATGTAATACTTTCAACAATAAAGATTTTTTTAAAGGAATCAGCCAATGGATGCATAAATAAGTGGAACAACAAATCTCTCTCTCAAATCAATAAATTTTTTAAAATTAAAAGTAGAAAGAAAATGTAACATAACAGAGGATTCACATGGCCGGTCTTCCAGCAGGCGGCACCCTATCCTGATGGGCTAACCTTCTCCGTCCCATGCTC